>NC_043709.1:71952376-72039197 GCF_006229205.1 Suricata suricatta
TGCTGACAGCTAGCTCAGAGCCTGGAGCCTGTCTTCAAATTCTGTGTCTCTCTCTCTCTGAGCCTCCCCTGCTCATGCTGTCTCTCTCTCTCAAAAAAAAAAAAACATTAAAAAGATTTGTAAATAAATAAATAAAAGGACATTGAGGCCCATTATTTCTAAAATTTTGACAAACGTAATTATGGATCGCCATTTTTATGTAAATATTACTAATAGCTTATTAAAGCATAGTTTAATTTTCCATTTTTTATTTTATTAAATTAAATATAAGACATTGAAAATGGAAATAGCTAATTTAAATAGTTCCCGAAAGTGTTAATATAGTCTCCTTAACATAAATTGGTTTGGAGTCTTATGAGATATACATTTGTTTTTACTTATATTCATTTTAATTATTTTCATTGCAACACCTGCAAAACAAAATAACATGACAATTGAATCTTGACATACGTATTACCATGTGGATGTTAATGCTTCTGTCAACTCCTTTCATGAGACAAAACAAGTCAGTAAACTTTCAAAAGAAATTGCTTTGTAATTTTTAAATACTGTCAAAAGCTGATCATACATTTGCCCTAAATATGCAGATAGATTTAGAAATGACTAACAAACATATAAACAATATATTTTAACTTACCTTCCAATAATTCCATTATTTATGAAAGAAGTAACAAAAGTGTTTATTAAAATCAACAATACTAAGTATGAGAACAATCAGAGCAAGGCTTTGATTCAAAATACCTGGATTATCAGAAACAGACCCAGAAAGAGAACAATCAGATGGCTGCCAGAGGGGAAGGAGCGATGCAGTCTTCTAGTTATGGAGTGCAGAAGTCACAGGGATAAGAGGTACAGTAGAAGGGACGTAATTAGTTGTATTGTAATGACATGGTTTGGTGACAGATGGTAGCGACACTAGTGGTAAGCATGGCACATTTATAGACTCACAGAATCACAATGCTGTACATCTGAAATGAACGTAACATTGTGTGTCAACTATATTCAATAAAAATGTTTTAATTAACTTAATAAAAATAAAATACTTGGGTTACAGCTTCATATTTAACTCTTATCAAGTATATTTTATCTGGACTCCACTATCAACATCGACCTTAATGGAGATAATAACTTCGTCCCTGCTCTTCATGAGTGTTTGTGGGAGTAAATTGGACCAACATTTATGGCAATCTTTGGTAAGCTAAAATATGAGCTGAATCATAGAAGCGTAAAGGTTTCCTCGTAAGATCTGTATTTGGGGGTTGGTATAATTAACATATATTGATAGTGGTTAGGAGACGTGGATCTAGCTACTGCTCTATTGTTATATAGCTGAGCAGTCTGGGGGAGTCTTGTTATTTCAACCAATGGTTATTTACATGCCTAAAAGAAAGGGCAAGAATAATAAACTAAATGATCTGTAAAATTTCCTCTCATCCTACTATTCTATAGCTATGGAGAAAACTGTCGAAGGAGGAACAGAAGGGGTACAGAAAAAGACATATATGTTGGTCCCCCTCCCCAGTGAAAGATGTGTTTTCTAGTTGTGTCCTCAGCCAGCCAGACTTTCTCTGCTGTTCTCTGTAAAACAGGGACAGTAAAACAAGCACTAGCTAAAACAGGATTATCTGAGAATCTCATATTATCAGCAGAGTAAGTGTACAATTCCCAATACCAAATATTTAATGAGAGAGTTTGATGGTCAATTACCAATACCTTTCTCTATACTGACGCATGAAGTGGGGTTTCCTTTAGGACAGGGCATCATTTCCCAAGAATCAGCAAATGCCTGAGATGTTTTCTCCAATATATTCTGACTTGACATGAAATCATCCTCTGCTCTGTTGTTGTAGGAACCGCAGAGTCCTGTAGAGAGCACAGAACAAATTTTAACCTTCCCTCACCTCAGCTTTTTGGATTCATAGTCTCACCTCATATTCAGTTCTTCACTCTAATCAAACACATAGAAGCTACCTAAGCATATATGTCTTCGTTAGTCTTTATACACACAAGCAAAATTCATGACACTTCAGATTAATATCCCACTTTATTCAAATTCCAGGAGCACCGAGACACTATCTGCCATAAATATTGTGTGTTTCTTGTTTGTAACTTAAGTTAAACTCCTCTGACAAGGTGGTGGGAAGCATGCTTACAAGTAGGATGTTTGGGACTGCACATTTTTAACTGTAGTGTGGAGAGCTGAATCATGGTAAGAGCTATATGCCTTTTATCTGGAGCCTCCTTTCTGACTCAGGAATTACATTTTTCCTCCATGTATAAGTCACCTTTTCAAGTAAAGACATGGTGCAAAAGCTTAGACTTTTGCAATTAGTATCTGTGGGATTTGCCATTGTTTCGTTTGTTTTATTTGACATCCGTGACAGTACGTAGAGCTCATTTCTGTGACAGAAAACAGGAGTGAAAGACAGGACCATGCAATCTATCAGTAGAAAGACAAGCTGTAATGTAGCTTGTATTTGAAACGTGATTTTCAAAAGATGTCTATGTATAATATTTTCATTTTTTTCTTCTACAGGCAAGGGCTCTAGTAATCTATATTAGCAAAGTGATATATATTCTACATTATCAAACCCGACTTTAAAAAGTCGTAATTTAAAAATCTTAAACTTGTAGAAAACCATTTAGGAATAGATTCTGTAATAAATAGTCTTTACTGTAAGTTGAAACTGTTTTGCTGCAGTATTGAAGGGAAGATTAAGTAAAAATGCTTCATGGCCTAATGTGATTGATTAAGAAACAATTGAAAATTGAAATAAGTGATGGTACCATAGAGTCTTGGAAATGAAAACCTACCCAGAGGACTTACCTACAGTGTCTGTGAACTGGTTGGGTGGCATGGAAACATATAACTGCATCACAGGAATAATCTGTATCTGCATTTTTACATGAAAGCTTGTTTCTACTTGAAGGTAGGAGGAAGATGCTTTGAAGATCTGCACTTTGTCTGTTAAAATAATTATTGGCATTAATAGAATTTAAATGTTGAACAATTTTTAACTTATTAAGATGGCTTTATACTTTCATAGGTGTTAAAAACATACACATTTAATGTCCTTAAAAATTGAATAAATGAATGCATCTTACATTTATTTTAAAGTGGCTTTATTAAACTTACCTGAATAGTAATAACCTTGATCTCTAATCTTATCATTTGTGATTGTTCCATCTCTATTGAATATATATTTGTCAACTGAAACAGACTAATATTTTAAAAAATTGTTAGTTCATATTAACTTGTAATATGAATTCATTTTAATGCAATATATGAACCTACATTTTTAAGCCATAAAACATTCTATTTTATTGGATTAATTTAATGTTCTTAAATTTTTTTAATGTTGTTTTTCATTATTGTGAGACAGAGAGATACAGAGTGCTAGTGGGGGAGTGGCAGAGAGAGAGAGCGAGGGGGAGACACAGAAGCTGAAGCAGGCTCCAGGCTCTGAGCTGCCAGCACAGAGCCTGACATGGAGCTCGAACCCATGAAATGTGAGATCGTGACCTGAGCCGAAGTTGGACGCTGAACTAACTGAGCCACCCAGACACCCTTTAAATTAATTTTAAATATCTAAGATATAGAAATTTTTAAACCACTCCTCATATATTGTTTCACTGCTTCTTATAACAATTATTTGAAAAGGATTGTAAAGAAATCACCATCCCCAGTTTGTAGATGAGGAAATGGAAACTCAAGAAGGTAACTTTATTTTCCAAATGTCAAAAGTCTTCTAAGTACCAAAGGCGAGTGTCAATGTCTTCCCTCCCCATTTAGGTCTATGTCCATTTACAATGTCAGTTCCAAATACATGAAATTCTAAACAACCATAATTGCCTTTTTAAATGGCCCACAGAGTTTAATAATTAAATAAGCACATAGGTTGATCTGTAATTAGCACATTAGTTGTGTGTATATAACTTAAGGATCCTTAGAACGACCTACCTCTTCCAGGGACACTATCAATTTTCTGTGCAATATTATTTGTGACTTCAATGTACACAGTAAAGTCTCTCTTCTACCACAAAAATTCTGATTTGTGAAGTAATTGATTTGATTTTGCTCTGGATAAACTTTAGAAAGCTGACTACTCACCGAATTCAAGAGGAGGGTAACACTATTTAAGCACGTTCCTGACTGACCACTTGGACAGGGACGAAGCTCAACACTGATAGACCAATCTTTATCCTGTTAAAAAATGCATTTAATTTATATATTTATTAAAATGTCATTGATCATATGCTATTACCATGTGATTCATTCACAATGGATGTTTGCACTTAAAATATGTACAGTTTCTACATATAATTAGTCTGCTCTGAATATAAAACCTGTTCAGTCCATGGTAAGTCTAGAAATGGCCACTTTACAGAGGGTCTAAGTATCTTCCATAAACTGTATCTGTATAGTCTGATTGGCAGGTTTTCATGGCCCTCATTTTTTTAATTTATCTTTACTTTTTGTCATCCCCTCCAAGGGAATATGCTGCATTGCAGAGACAAACAGAAATTAGAGATGACATAGCTCATTTGTTCTCTGGACAATCCACAATGTCTGTTTAAACCCAATGTGAAAGGTATTTAATTTGAATAACCATAATATAAGTCATGTCAAACATTGACTTCTACTTCTCATTGTATGATCAAGGAATCTAATATAGGAGAAGCAAATATCCCACATATTTTGGCATTATTTCCCTTTCAGTTTGGCTTGCCCACCCTCACAGATTATGTGAAGAGCATAAAAGGAAGGAAAGACTTGGGAGACGGTCTTTTAGTAGCAGTGACAGCGTTTTTAGGTACTGGACTTGAACCATCCCTCTCACTTTAGGAGTCACAAATTCTGAGCATCTTGGTTCCTTACCAAAAGATTAAACAAAATTATATTTTCAGGCTGGCTAAAGGCACAAGCTACAATATAGAATCTCCCTTTTATTGAAATTCAGATTACTTAAAATTTTAGAACTGAAAAGAATTTAAAAGTCAAGAGAGCTTCTACCATACTGGTGATATTGTATTATAAAAGCTAAAAATAAATGTAAAGGGGTAATGATGAAAAAGGAAGATGTTTCATGGAACATAAAAGATAGTTTCAATTGAGGCGCTAATGAAAACATGCAAAGAAAAGTAGAAGGAAATATTTTTCCAGGGTACTTAGAAAATTATTAGTGATAAAGGGAATTTTAGAGTTTGTTGGTTTCTTTAGCAATACTGATAAGTACCACTGATACTAATAGTCAATATCAATATGTGACAGAAGACAGATATTAAAATATGTAACCAATAATTAAAGGGCTGCTTTTTATTGATTTTTAATAGTAATTTAAAATAAAGATTGCATTTTAAATTAGTTGAAAATAGCTAGGCATGTGCATCAATTTTCTCAAGTGTTCCAGGCTACATACATGGATGGCCAAGAAATGACAGTTTCCAGGATGATTGTATTTAACACCATCAAAGGTGGTGACTGAACTTCCTTCCACCTTACATCTTCCAGGACATAATGCTTCAGTGCAAGACCACTTTGCTTCTTGGCATGTGCTGGTAAAATGAAATCGTTACATTAAAGGTCATCAGTTGTGTTTTCTCTATGGTCAAAATAAATATCCCAGCATTAAAAACCAAAACTTAAACTAAGACATTTACTTAAGTTATCTTTATACCCAGCATGGATCTCAAACTCATGACCCCAAGATCAAGAGTCACATGCCTACTGATAGACCCAGCCAGGAGCCCCTATTAGACCACCTTTATTCCCCACGCAACATCTCAGCTCTAATCAAATGTCTCATTGATGGTAGCATCTGTTTTTTTTAAAGACTTGAATTCCATGGACCAAAATAATAGCTTTTGCCTGAATTAAATGTAAAAACTTTTAAACTGGATTCCAGAGGTTTGTTTAATTGGAACACATTTCACTACTAGTCTAAAACACCTGCTAAATGCCACATTGTAGACCTACACTGTTCAATACAGCACAGAGACGTACAGCTGCTGACTACTTGAAAGTGACTAGTCCGGATTGAGATCTGCTGTAAATGTAAAATACACACAGACTTCTGAGACTTAATCTGAAAAGCAGATCATAAATTCTCTCACTAACTTTGTATACTAATTCCACTGTAAAATAATAATACTGTATTTTGGATATATAAAATACATAATTAAATCAGTTCTACCTCCTTCTTTTTGCTTTTTAAAAACGTGTCAACTAAAAAGTGTTAAATTATATATGTGGGTCATATTTGGGACTCACATGGTATTTCTCCTGGATACCACTGCATAGATATTCAATAACTCATAGCTATTGTTATAGACAATCATTACTAATGTATTACTACCACACTAAAAGGAACATTTCTCATTTATAAAGAATAATGTTATAATATCAATAATAGATTAGCTTTCTTGAGTCAGATTATTTCCCTACAAGGGCACAATCCATTTCTAGAAAAGTCCTCTGGAGTTCTGCAGAAATTTGCAGTTTCAGAGAAAAGTCGTAATGAGGAATGGGGAATCTCTCTGATCAACATACTGTTGCTGAAGTCAAATAGTCTACACTAGTTTTTGGCACATTAAAACTCACTCATTATATATATCCATACAGATTATAAATATATGTAATATATAAGTAAAATATATAAATAAAGATTAAATATACCTTCACCAATGTAGCCTCATAAAAATTATTTGAAAAGTATTGGACTGTTTCTGATTATATACTTTACTAAATATTCTTGCATTTAGCACAATTTTTTTCATTGTTGTAACCATACTCTAGTATTATTCTTTGCTCTATATTTGCAACCACCAATTGGCTTATTATGTGAAACACTATTTCAGTTAGTGAAAAGCATTATTACCTTTTAAAGATACATAGAAAGCTTATACATTTTATTTTAAAAACACACTAAACTTCCCTTATAAAATAAAAGTCAAATATGAACACAGAAAGTGCAGTGAGGTTGCTTTTTATTTCTGTAAAGTTTATTTTATGGGTGTACTTAGGAATTATTTCAAATTGATCAAACTATTAGTATTATTTTTCTATTAATAAAATGTGGGCAAAAAGTATGCACGTACCAATGAGAACCACAAGGACCTTCTCGGACTTCTCCTGGCTGATAAATCTTTCCATTTGATTCACAGGGACATTTATCCTTTAATACACACGTCCCTTTTTCTCCAATATCATCCAATAGATAACCTGGAATAATACATTATATTATCTCAGAATTATATAAACATCAGTGAATTCTCAAATGGTTAATTGTGAAACCACTCTTGAGCTAGTTCATTTAATAAAAATTTTTAAGTGTTTATTTTCGAGAGAGGGATAAACAGAGCATGAGTGGGGGAGGGGCCGAGAAAGGGAGACACAGAATCTGAAGCAGGCTCCAGGCTCTGAGCTGTCAGCACGGAGCCTGACGCAAGGCTCGAACCCACGAACTATGGGATTATGACCCAAGCAGAAGTCTGACACTTAACCGACTGAGCCACCCAGGCCCCCCTGAGCTAGTTCCTTCAAATATAAACATGCACTTGAAATGATAAGTTCCATCTAAGCAATGACTCCTAGTTTAAGAACTGACAAGAGTATACTTTTCTGAGCCGTAGAGTATTTCTACTGAGCTAGGAGAGGACTAGAGGATGGTCTGCGGAGCACCACAGCCCTCAGGTACCGTGGAGATAGACATACACGTTAACCCTGTAAGTCTCTCTTGCACTCTTCTGCAGTTTGCTAGAAGGACGGAGTATGAAGAGATGATTTCATTAAATATCTAGTTAGAAATAAGACCCACCGCACTGGAATCGGTGTTTTCAGCTGTGTTAGTGTAAACACTCTCACAGGGTGTATTACCTTCCGGGCAGGTGCAGCCACTCACACATTCACTGTCTTGAAAAGGAGCCATGTTAGAACAAGTCGCAGGGTTTGAGGGACCACATTCTTTGTAGATATGTTTTTCTGGGCATCTAGGTTTTTCTGGAAAAATATGGAATATGTATACATGGTAATTAGAGGGAAATGAAGGTGATAAACACATAATACTTTAATGAGGATCTCGATCTTTTCAAATGGGATTCTTTGAGTCTACTTTTCAAGATATGAATCAATCTTTAAAAACACTCAGTACAACTAAGTTGTGCCAATTTCTCACGCATTATTTTATGATACAATATTTGATTTGGAGAAAAAATAAAAAACTAAGACAAAAATTAGAAGGAAATATACTTATATATATCATTGCATCTTACTTTGAAATTGATATTCTACTCATATTTTAACTTATAAGGATTTAGCCAAATATAGGTTGAAAGTATATTTATATTTGTGTGAAACTCATTTCTATGTTTTATTAATTTTTGAAAGGAAATAGCAGTTCTAATGCATATACTTTTAAGAACTTTCCCAGTCACTTTTTTCAATTTTTACAGAATTCCTCATTTTTCCTAGTAACTTTTACTAATTGTAAAGACTACAAACTTCCTAATTGAGATATTAACACAAAGCAGTGCAACTTACGGCAACTTGTCTCATCAAAACAGGCCTCAGTTTTCCCAGTACTTGTGAGAGATAAGACTCTAACATCTCTAAGGTCCCTTTCAGGGCTTACAGTCGTTTGAAAAGATTACTTTGAAATATAGCTCAATTTTAAAGTGCTATAGAAACTTTCTGGCTTGGAACCTGAAATAAAATTTAAAACCTACCACAAACCACATCAGAATCATCTCGCCAGGATACATAGGTGCCAGGACCATCGGAGGCACATAGACGGGACAGTTCTGAATAAGTGTCACACGTAGAATTTTTGTCTCTGTTTTGGCAGTACTCATCAATACAGATCATTCTGTAGTCATTGGATAAAGCGGTGACCTTTCTACATTTCTCAAAGTAAGTTCCAATAATTTTGTCACAGTGCTACAAAATAAGACATGAAGTTTTATTGAAACATAAGAAGAATGGACAGTCAAATACAAAGTTAGTAAAAGATAAATTCAGACGTGTTTGATTCTGCATAATAACCTGCAGCTTTGGCAGGAAGCATTGCTGAATGCTGGTTGAAATGGAGAGTTTTGAAGTATTACACTTGGTACTGTGACTCCTAAAAGAATACTTCACTTCTGGCATTTTGGATTGTTGTATAACAACTTCAAAAACTGTTGTGCCTACACTCAACCAAAATTTCTCTAAAGGTGTCATGAGTTTACAACTTGAGAAAATGGAAAGTTGAAAATCAAGTTTGTTAATGCCAGAGAGTAGGATGGTAAACGACTGATACCACAATAGACAGAAGGGACACTGGCCTTCATCTGTTAGTCTTCTTTTATTTGATGAGCAAACACGGAAGTAAAATAGAGTGAGCATGTGCTTTCTTGATGGGGGCCATGTGAGTTGGGACCACAGACAACATATTTGTTCTCATGTTGGTTAAGAAGGTAAACACACATATTATTGAACCCCAAAATGTTCAAATTTCTACATATTTTAACTACTACATAGCTGTTTTCTATTTTAACATGCTTGTCACAGAGAAATATAAAAACCACTGTTAAGCAAATGTACAATTTGTACCAATGAAGCCTAAGAGAAGTGATAACATTCTCCAGGTTAGGTATAAGATTAAGTGAAATGGGGCGCCTGAGTGGTTAAGCGGCTGACTTCAACTCAGGTCATGATCTCACAGTTTGTGTGTTCGAGCCCTGTGTCGGGCTCTGTGCTGACAGCTCAGAGCCTGGAGCCTGCTTCCAATTCTGTCTTCCTCTCTCTCTGCCCCTCCCCTGCTGACGCTCTGTGTCTCTCTCTCTCCATAATAAATAAATGTTAAAACATTTTTAAAAAGGTTAAGTGAAATAACATCTTCAAGGATTGATTTTTCATTTATTTTTTATAATTTTATCATTAGATTGCAGGTTCCTTTAGAGTAAAAAATAGAACTTTGTACCCTTTTCACTTACCACAATATCTTGCATGTAGTAGGCTCTTACTAAATATGCATTAGCTTCTTAATGTGTATTTATTTTTGAGAGACACAGAGACAGCATGAGTGGGGGAAGGGCAGAGAGAAAGGGAGAGGGCTCAATCTCACGAACCATGAGATCATGACCTGAGCTAAAACCAAGCACTGGAGGCTCACCAGCTGAGCCACCAGGAGTTCCGGCATTAGCTATAATATAAATTTATATATTCAGTGAACTGACATTTTTGAGCAACCAGGGGTAAGTTCTCACACAGTATGCAACTACCACAACAGATAAAACATACTTCTTGTCATCATAGAATGCATAATCTGACAGGGAGCATATGAAAAAACATGAGAAAATTTTGTAGATAGTATCTTATCATAAGTCACAAGGAGTAGGATAGGGTAACAGAGGAAAGAGAAGGAGACTCTAACTATGAAAAACAAAGAGCATTCCACAAGGAAGACAGCAGATGATACAGGATGTCATGGCTTAATTTGCTTTGCGAGAAGGTGACAAGATGGTTATAAATGCAACATCCATTGTCCAAAAAAAAAAAAAAAAGTCTCCTCTATCCATACTATCCATATATCTTGATCTGGAGAATTTTGTTCCAGATTGAAACAGAATATATGAATATTTATTCAGTCCTAAAATAAATGCAACCTATCCAGAACAAACAATAACAACAACAACAACAACAACAACAACAACAAAAGGAGGCACCTGGGTGGGCTCAGCCAGTTAAATGTCTGACTCTTAATTTCAGCTCAGGTCATGATCTCACATTTGTGAGATCGAATCCCATGTCTTGGCTTCACACTGGGTGTAGAGCCTGCTTAAGTTTCTCTCCTTCTCCCAAGTGCCTGGGTGGTTCAGTTGGTTGAGCATCAGACTCCGGCTCAGGTCCGATCTCACCGTTTGTGAGTTTGAGCCCCACATTGGGCTCTGTGTTGACAGCTCTCAGATTCTGTATCTTCCTATCTCTCTCTGACCCTCTGTGTGTGTGTCTCTCTCTCAAATATGAATATACATTAAACATTTTTTTAAGTTTCTCTCTCTTTCTGCCCTCCCCCCTCATGTATGAGCACACAATTACAAACATGTGCTCTCTCTCTCTCTCTCTCTCTCTCTAAGTAGGTGTGAGAGAGAGAGAGAGAGAGAGAGAAATGCAACCTATCAAATTCAGTGTAACAGAACTACACACATGCAGAAAATTCAGAGAGGGCTATTTTCAAGTATTGTAATCAAAATATACAAACTCGTTCAAAAAGAAAGCCAAGTATACAAAGAATGACTATTCAGACTGGCTATCTGGGGCAAAAGTAAGGGACAACAGGGGCACCTGGGTGGCTCAGTCAGTTAAGCGCCAAATTTGGGTCAGGTCATGATCTCTCGGTTTTTAAGTCTGAGCCCTGTGTTGGACTCTGTGCTGACAGCTCAGAGCCTGAAGCCTGCTTCAGATTCTGTCTCTCACTCTCTCTCTGCCCCTCCCCCACTCACACTCTTGTTTCTCTCTTTCTCAAAAAATAAATAAACATTAGAAAATTTTTTCTAAAAAGTAAGGGAGAGCAGAAAATAGTTCTTAGGGACACAGGACATGGATTTCCAAAGCAGAAGAGACAGTCAGTATCTATTGGCAGACTTAACGGAGAGGTAAACCATGTAAGTTTACAAACTAAAACCCTGTGCAAAGAAAATCAGAATTGTTACACTAATATATAGTAAATATCATAAAGTTTTAAGAAAAAAACTTATTTTAGCATCAACAGCTAAACTAAAGCTGAGAAGCAGACTACAGGACATTGGAGAAAAAGTAGTTGCACAATTCTGAGAATAAGGCATGAATGCTTAGAAGAGGATGCTGGGTATCTAAATTGAAACCAAGGGGGATAGTGCTGAAATTTGCTAACAGGTAAAATATAAATCTCTTACCTGCACGCCACCCTCACAAAAATCATAGCTTTTACTAACAGCTTTGGGACAATCACCAGGAATTTTACTATTAGCAATGTGTTCATTGATATCATCTCCTGAAAATGAAAGCAATGCTTAGTTCAAGAGATTTTTACATACATACACATTATTTTCAAGCTAAATATAGCTAAATAGACAATATAAATTTTGTTTTATTTAAATGATTTCTTACTCTTTAGACAAATGCAAAGTTTTGTTAAATTTATCCAAATATGAACAATTATTTTCTAATTTTATTTCGGGAAGCAATTTTATTAGACCAAATCCATTGAAATCTTACCCGGAGTGCTGTTGAAGTTACCACAGAGACCACAAGTTGGATATTGCTTGTGAAGAGTAAGCTTTTAAAAAAAAATCACATGTACATGTTTATAAAATGTTGAAAGTACCTTAAAATAAATTAACCCAAACCCAAGGACATGTCTGTTCATGTTTAATTCTATCTAAGCTGGTTGCTTAGGGATGTACCAGAGGACCTTTTTTTTTTTAAAGGACCAGGATCTTTAAGTTGGAAAGTTCCTGACTCCACCTCTTACTAACTGTGTGTCTTTGGGTAAATCATTTAACTTTTATTAGCCTGAATTTCCTGAGTTCCATCACCTATAAAATAAGATTAATAGCAGTATGTACTTCAATGTATTTTAAATATTAAATAAGATAATGCTTAGCATAATAAATAACATATAGAGATTTCTCAGTAAATGTTAGCTCTTATTTTCTTATGATGTATTATTTTCATAACTGAAAGCAAAGAACAAAGGGCCCAAGAATGTAAGAAAATCAGAGACAGACTTACTGAGAGTTTGTTATTTTTGTCCCACATTAAAGACATGATTCCTCTACGGCTGTTCAGGACATTATGTTCTCCATACTTTTTAATGTGTATCAATTTATTGTTATATGGTATCTGCACACTGAAAAGTTTAAATCACAAGTACACAGAAGGGTAAGAACAGTATTATGTTTTTCTAATGATTCATGTTCTATATTTGGTATCATAAATATAATACTGGCTAATAAATATTAAAGCTTTCTTTTTCCTATCATTTCAAAAGAGACACAATAGTTTTGTTCTTCCAATTTTTGAGAGACTTTTCAAGAATAATGAATAAATCTTTGGAGCTTTGGAGAAATTAAAAAAAAAATAAACTGGTTCAGAATACGGAATAAATGACCAAATGATTTGAAATGTTTACAAGCAGAATTTCATATGTCAATTTCTTATCCTGGAAAATATTCAAATATGACACCCCTTCCAAATTTGAATTGCTACTTCTGAAAACAATAACTGAGTTTAATCTACTGAAAATTCTCCTATTTTTAATGATAAACATACAAATGAAAATTGAAATATTCTATTAACAGATGTGTTGAATATGCATATTGCCCCAAATGTAGGTACTCAAAATAGTCCAACAACAAAACTACATTTTCTCTCTACCTTGTTACAGGAATAAATACAGTATCGTACAATCCCACATATAACAAAATGTTCTGTCAGACTCCTGTCCAAGGATTCATTATAAATACCAATATGGGCACCAAAATAGGAAAAGAGTACCATTTTTCCCTAGTCAATCTTTTTTCTTTTTCTCAGGTTACTTTAATTTTTTTTTAATGTTTATTTAGTTTTGAGAGGGGAGGAGGGCTGGAGAGAGAGGGAGACACAGAATATGAAACAGGCTCCATCCAGGCTCTGAGCTGCCAGCACAGAACCCAATATGGAGCTTGAACTCACGAACCACGAGATCATAGCCTGAACTGAAATCAGATACCTAACCCACTGAGCCACGCAGGTGCCCCTCTTTTTGCTTAAGTTACTTTAGGTCACTCTACAGCATTTATCCCTAACACTGTAGCATTTACCTTTCTTCATTAACTAGAATCCTATCACCAAAAATAGAGATGTCATTACTGTCGATTTTAACTATTATTTTTTCAATATCAGTATTATTGTTTCGTTTGATCTCAATATTAAAATCTCCTCCAGATTCAACACAATGACGGCAGAAAGTGTATGTGCACGAAGACTCAAAGGAAAAGATGCGGCCGTTGAAAGCTTTATATGCTCCTTTGCCCCAGGTAGAAGCTTCACCTACAAAATATTTAGAGTAGAATATTCATAATTATTTAGAACTATTACTGTGGTTTCTAGCGCTTATGTACCAAGAAAAAATATCACTGAAAGTTTCTGTTCTCCCGGCCATCACCTTACATCAGCACTTTTCTTTCTCGCGCACAGCAAAAGCAGACTAAAAGCACTGCCTGAATCCTTGGGAATACACAAAGGTTGCTATTCTGACTCACATAAAACATGAATGAAAACACCTTGTTTCCTATGGGAAAGGGGACTCGTCTCTACCGTGGGGAGGTATTTATGGAGGGAGTTGTGGTCTGTTTGCCTAGTTGTTTTGCTTTTTGGAGAGATAGCTTTTCTAATGTTGTACGAGTTGGTTACCATTTATCAAATAAGTGTAAAGAATATGGTTTCTCTATGTCCATGTATATGTATGTTTATATATGTTCATGTATATGTGTTATGTGCATGTGTGTATATGTATGTCTTTGAGGAAAAATAATGCAAATGTGATGTCATTCAAACATGAAATGATAAGACAGACTATGAGCAAATGTTTAAAACTAATTTCAGATATTGGCAACTTTGTAACCTCATTAGGTACTGGCTGGCTTGGACATAATATGGGTAGAAATTACTTACCAATAATTGCATTTGTTTCTGAGTATTTTGGAGTTGCTTCTGGAATATGGAATCCTTTTTCTATTTAACACAATGCATAGATTATTTAAATTTCAAAACATACATCAATTTAAAATATACAGGGTATTTGGGCTTCTATGTGGGAATTTAGAAGCTGATATTGAAGGTTATCAGTGATTTGATTTTGTAAGAACTGTGATATGCCACAGTCATATATGTGATGATCTATGAAATCCATATTTTTTGGAGTTATTAACCATAGTATTTTCAAAAATCATTATGAGCTTATTCATTTTGAGTCATGTACAATTACTAACATATGCCGTATCCCTTACAGAACTATATTTTCGACTTCAAAAATAGAACTTTGTTAGCATACTTTCATTGGGAGTCACTAGCTAAACAGGCCTAAGGTAGATTTTACTAAGTCTACTGTGTAATACTAATAATTCAATTTTCTATATATGAAGAGAACTTCATTCCCCTGATCAAAGGGAAAAATTCATATACCTTGAAACTTTTTCATGATTATAATGCATTGACCCTTATATGTAACCAAATAAATTTATATGAAATTTTAGAGCAAGGTTTAAAAGCAAGCAGAATAGAACAGCAACAACAAAAACACAAAGGAATATTTTGATAGAACTATAAAATATTTTTCACAGTGTAATTTATTGTGTATCTTGGGGTCACTTGCCTTCACTACAGTTGTCTTTCCTCAGGTAATATAATATAATATAATATAATATATAAATTATTTTTAAAGTCATTTAAAAATAATATATCTAAAATGACAAAGGATAAGTTGCATTTATTTAGGTTCCCTTAAAGTATGATTTAACCTACCTTATTCATGAAATTATTTAAAGTATACATTTGGTCATCTAAACTTTAGTACTCAAAGAGAAGCATTTAAAAGCTCAATTCAACATGGAAACACATAATAATATCATGTCCTAATAAATCAATAATCTATAGAACATTTAAATTTCAAAATTATGTATGTATGTATATATATACAGACACACAGATACATACACATACATCATATATATGCATTTTTAAAACTGGAAGTCATAAATCAAACTACCTGGGGTACTGAGTGGTGTGGAGGTGCTGTAGTCAGCTGGGCTTGTGACACCTGTTTTAACACAAAATAGGTTGTTTTACTTGGTAAAGTATGAAAAAAAGTTTTTTAAATCTGATGGATAAACCATGGATCCAAGTTCAGCGATGCTAATGCTAGCAGATTTAGAATAATGTGAAGCTGTATAAAAAACTATTATCAACTTAACAACCTGAGAGAGTAACAAAATTAAATGACTCGCCACCAAAAGAAATGATCAAATTAACTCCAGATCAATAGCCTTAAACTGTGTTTAGGGAAAGAGAAAGGTTTGCATAAACACAATTCATGGTCTCCTATCCCTATTTAAGTCACATGTACTCCCACATTGGATTGCTTTATATTTGGAAAACCTAGGTACCATTTTAATATGTCAACTGAACAAAGGATTCTGCACTCACAGAAACTGGAAGTGTAAAAACCACTGATCTAGTTGAACTGAGAGTTCATCTCAACATGTCTAATATCAAGAAGACAATCATGTCAACAGAGCCAGAACTTGCCACTTCAAAGCTACCAGATTTACTACCATTAGATACACTACCAGAAAGAATGCTAATTAATACAAGTCTGTCTCATCCGAAAAAAATGAAAACAGTCAAAAGCTGGTATCCAAACAACAGAAAAATCTCAGACTGGTAACCAGCCCACCATGGAAAGAGGAGAGACAACTACTGCTTAATACATTTTGCAGGAACACATCCTAAATCGGAATACCTGACTTAACGACGGGAGACCTGGGGCTCACAAATTTGGTTTCTCCTAAACCATTTGTACCAACTGGTTTTAAACAAGATCAGTGGCAATAAAAAATGATTTCAAATTTCTCAGTTCCATTGAAATGTTGACCTCCAAACTGACATCCTAAGATCAAGAATAATCCAAAAGTGAATTATTATTTCTTAATTACCAAGCCTTTTCTGAACAGATTCATTGATAGTCAATCCTGACTGAGGTCAACCATTACCACAGTAAGTAGATCTCTTGCTAACTAAACTTTATCTTTTAAAAATGTATCAATCCTCAAGATGATTCCTAAATATGAATCCTAAATATCTTTCAGATCACTTATGTCATTAGAAGTAAATCTACCGCCCACAGTTCTGAGATCACTTATCTAGTGGTATCCAAGACTTTCCAATACTGCTAGAAGAATCAAAATAGTCCCCATATCACAATAAATATTACCAATGTGTACCACAAATTCCTAGTCTATTCAATCTAATGCTTCCATTAAGTAGAAATACTATATTTTGAGATGTTCAAAAAGGATGGAATTTGTTTACTCTTATCAGAAATAAACTTGCAAAAAAATTTAAACCACCAAGACCAGATCCCGAGTACAAAGGTCAAACCCAACAAATCACCTCTTCATGTATGAGACTCCAAATGAATTTTACATAAAGGCAACAAGAACAATTCCACATAATATAATCATAGCCACAAAACTCATTCCACATTCTACGGGAAAATATTAAGTGACTTTTTCCTAATCACATCAAAGAACAGTTTATCATTTCAGGATTTTGCCTTGTGTTTATATCATTATAATATTTATGATTTGTATTGTTATTTTATAACCTATGTTAGAATCCTGACTTTCTAAACATCAGGCATAAATCCCAATTCTCAAGCCATGGGAACAGACCCAACAACATCCTTTCCAGTATCACAGGTACCTGTACCACTAAGGCCAGTTTCACCAAATTCGTTTGGTCCAGAAGTACCAACACCAAGTCCAGCTGCACCCTTCCTTCCTCCACCACTTCCAGAACCAGAAGACCAAGTGTTTTCTCCTAATGGGAAATCAAAATGTGATTAAAAGAAATGAAGAAGGAAGAAACTAATTTGAATTTCTTGGGAACAGAGTCCAGGTTAAGATACCTGCGCCACCGACATCAGATCCAAGACTCAAGTATCCAGCCCCCACGATTCCACTGCCACTGTCTCCATTCCTACCACCTCCACCGATTCCAAATCCCTGCTGATCAGAGGACCCCAAATTGAGTCCTGAGTCTTCAGGGATACCACCAGAATATGCATCCCCATTTCTTGCATTTGAGTCACCTGCTGAATACAAAATGATGGTCATGAGAATTATTTTTTATGCACACCATAATTCAGAATTTTTCTACGCACAGAAATTAACCATCAACACCTAGAGCACTGGAACTAGAGCCTCCAGTACCCCCTACTCTATTTCCATCCAAGTCTGTACCACTGTGGCCATTGGATTTGAACCAGAATCTTTAAAACCAAAATGAGTTTAACCTTTCCTTTCTCCATTTTCAAAATTAGACAACCAAGTCCTTCCCTCTAATGGAAATATTTCAATGTGACTTTTAAAAATGATTAAAAAATCTAAACCCATTTCAGTTTCACAAAGAGTCTAGGTTAGGAGAATGCCCAAGCACTGGACCAGAGATTCAATGATCCAGACACAACATACATGGTGCTACTCATTCTGTCAGTTCCCTGCCTCCAAATTCCTTTATACCAAACACCCACACAACAAATCCTGAATTTTCAAAATTTTCATCAGCATGCTCACGACCACTTCTTGCACTGGTGCTTCTACCAGAATATTAAAACTGTGGCAACATGATATATTTAATAATTATAAATAAACTTATTAATAATAGATTTTATAATTGATATTTTTTAAACAAAAAATTAACTATCAAAATCTGTACCACTAAAATTAGATTCTCTAGAACCTTTTATTACATTTTCACTAAGGCCAATGTCATCAAATCAATTTGAACCAGATTCTCCAAAATCAAATTTAGCTTCACGTTTTCTTTCTCCATGTCTCAAATCAAACGATGAGGACTTTTCCACTAACAGAGAAATTAAAATGTTATAAAATAATAGATGAAAGGCAGAAATCAATTTTGATTTCACCTGAGCAATATCCAGGATTAGACTACCTGAGCCACTGACATCAGATTCTCTGCTGCTCTTACTCTGGTCAGATCCTCTGCTTCCACATCCCTTTTGACCAAATTTCTCAAAACCATGTCTCAAATTTCCTGACATGCTATCCACAAAACTATCTCCAGTTCTTGCACTGATGTCACTTGCAGAATGTAAAATGATTGTCATCAGAACATTTTTCAATAAATTTTATGATTCAAACATTTTTATTCACAGAAATTAAACATCAACACCTAAACCGTGGAACTAGATTCATCAGTATGTTTTATTCCAATCCTCACTAAGGCCATTTTCACCACAGTGATTTGAACCAGAATCTCCAAAACCAAGATCAGTTCCAAACATCTTTCCTTCAAGTCCAAAATCAGAAGACCCAGGCCTTCCCACTAATAGAAAATTCAAAATAGTATCAAAATAAAAGAATGACTATTTGAAATCCAATTGGATTTCTCAGGAACAGAGACTGAGTAGAATACTTGAGCTACTGGCATTTTTCAAACTGTATCACATCCAGAATATAAAATGATGTCATAGAATATACTGAAAACATTTCATGATTCAGAAATTTTTATGCATAAAAATGAGATATCAATACCTAGATCATTGGAAATGGATCCTCCAGAACTACCCACTTGATTTTCTTCAATGTTTGTTTTGCTATTAAAGCCACTGCCACCAAATGAACTTGAACCAGAAGCTCCAAAACCAAATGCATTATCGCCCTTCCTTTTTCCAAGTTCCCAACCAAAAGACCCGGTTCCAACTGACAGAAAAATTAAAATGATATTAAAAATTAGTTTTAGTTAATTAGTTGATTGTTGGATATTGAAAAGTGTATTTTTAAACATGTAGTTAATTAATTTTAAATTTTCTGGAATGAGTCTTAGTTGGAATACCTGGGCTATGGACATCATATCCAAAACCTACTGATTCACCCCCAGCAGGTCCTCTGTTGCTCATTTCATTCCAGTCAGCTCTACCAATTTCCAATCCATTTTCATCAGATGCCCCCAAACCAAATCCTAAATTTCCAGAGATACTGCTACTAAATCCAGCCCTACTTCTTGGGTTGGTGTTATCTGGTGAATGAAAACAAACAAACAAACAAAAAAAGACTGTTACCAGGTAATAATTAAATACAACTTATGACTCTACCTTTTATGCACAAAGCCTAAACAGTAATACTTAGATCACTGGAACTTGATTTTCCAATGTTCCTTATTTCATTTTTAGCAAAGTCTTTTTGTTCAAAACCACTGACCCCCACTCCACATGAGCCAGAATTACCAAGACCAACTACAAATTCACCCTGCTTTCTGCCACCAAGACCAAAATCAAAAGGCAAGTGTAAAACTCAACAGTTATTAAAAGCAAAAACAAAGGATGTAAATTATTTGTATTGTTTTTCTTAACAGTCTGAATCAGAATTCCTGAACCACTGATATGAGAGCCAAAACCCATGGATTTACCAACAAACTCCTTTCTCATATTCCTCTTTCCACCAATTAGCACATCTTTTACTCTGACACAGAAACAGCTAGATTTACTGTACTTTATTGGCCCTAACTTCTTTCACTGACTTTAACCTCCAAAATATAAAATGCTACTTATTCATACTTTTGTAAATTTATTTTTTTCTGGCATTCTTTTTCAAGAAACTAGTTAAAACAGGAGTGGTTAAACTTAAGAAGTTAGCATCACAAAAGCACAAACATGAGACCAACATTTTTCTTTTCCTTATGACAAAACTTGGGAACAAGAGAGCTTATGTGGCTTTGCCAAAGTCCACAGAAAGGTAGCAGGAAAGATTGAGGATAGGGACTGGATCTCTCCCTTCTGGATCCAAGATCCTTCATAAAAGCATGAAACCTAATTGTCTCTTCGCTGAAATGTTTAAGTTGCTGACTTCTGTTGAAGATAATACAGATCCGTTAAGAATCAAACAGAATTTAAAAATTGTTTCTGTGAGTTCCTCTAACACTACAATCCGTATTGGTCAAAAGCAACACCCTGCTTTGCTAATTGATTGATTTTTCTGTCAAAAGCAGAAACTAAGAAATAACTTAGAATACCTGTTTCACCAGGAGCAGAATTAGGGCCAGCTAATCCACTTCCTGCATTCACATCAAGTCCACTTTGGCCAGATGGACCCCTACCAATGTCATTTTGATCTGAAGCAGTGCCACCGAATTCAATACCACCAGAGATACTGTTGGCAAAACCACTTCCTGAATTGGTTTTCTCTACCACACAAAAATATAATCGTTATCAGAGAAAAATTGCATTCATTCATAATATACAACAAATTAATCTATACACATTGCTTGAACTAGGCCTACATTATAATTTCAAAAATATCTCTCCCCTCCATATAACTTTCCATATATAATTCCACAAAGTATAACCTGGGGTATACATGGCAACCGATTTACCATGAGGTTTGAGAATTCCGTAAGAAAACTGAAGCACTGAGGCCGTGTAAGAAAATCTCACTGTGTTTTTTAGAACACAAATAATTAACACCTCAGTACTGTAAACAAGACAAACATATCTGCATTAACTCACAGGTCATACTGAGCTTGTCAGTCCCGAAACTGATGACTGGACAGACCGGAAACTTGTGTCCTTCCTGAAATATTTCAACTGCACTCCCATACCCAAAGCTGTTTTCCCTTTTCAGTTATCATGACTTGAACTCAAATTTCAATATAAAACATTGAAGTTATTTTCCTCATTGGTGCTCAGTCTTTTCTGTTTTTGTATAGGTATGAACTATAGAGATTTCAGGGACCAGGCAAGTAACGTAAAAGTTGGCCAACTGGGAGAATTATGTGGAAGCAGAGAGAATATGTCTCATCTACAGAAAGTTAATTTTTTCTCAAACAAAACAAAATTGCAGACTCTAAAGTGTTTAGAAACCCTGTTTTATAATATTACTCAGAAAACTGAGTATACAATTTAAAGAGAGAATCCTGGTATTGAAAATAAATTGTGGTTCGAGACAAAAACGTGTAGGGAGACCTTATACTAAATTTGGGTCCTGGAAGTATCAATTAATTTAAATAATATAAAAATGATTTATCATTATAAGAATAGCACCAAGTAGAAAAATAGCATAAGAAAATTAAATCTATCAGGAAAATAATATAACTTAATATAAGCATTTTTGCCAAAATTCTCTAAAGACAGAATTAATCAGTCTCATTGGCCCTGGAATTAGTGTCTGTATATTCTCCACTATTAACATCAAGGCTATGTGCTACAAACAGTACAAAAGTTATCAGGTCGTCCTAAATGAAAAAAGCACTTGTTTCGTAGGTAAGCGTTTTTCTCTAACAGTACCTGCTGCAGTGTCTCTTAATACTAAGCTATCAGAATCTTGATGTTGTCTCCACCCATCTTCAGCCCTTCCGGGAGCATTAAATCCAATGTCGGAGAGTGAACCAACAACAGATTTCTTTCTTCTCTTTGGGTCATCAAAGTTCAAACTACTGACCAAAAAGCCACCTAACATGAATAACAGAAGATCATGTTTGAAAACAATATTGCTAGCATGAAGAGATGATTTGATTGTGATACTTTGAAAGCCACTGTCATTTCCTCATTTTTCTGGTAGTCCTTGGAGTTATTGATGTCATTGCCATAAACATATCTTTTTGTCAAAGTTCTAAGACTTCAAGAAAGAGAGACAAAGACAGCTGTGAGGATCTCACTGCTGTGCTAGAGACTCTTCTCACAGACAGGGCAGACACCCGCCCAGCTGCTTCCTCACCATGGCCAGGCCCCGAGTTCCAAGGTCCCACCTTCCCCCATCAAAACAGTCTGCTGTGTTGAAACCACCGTGTCCTTGGCTTAGTAAGAGCTGGTAAAGTTAAGAGAGCATACCTACATCTCTTTTCCGTTTTTCTGCAAAGAAAAAAGATGAAAATATTTATTCATAAATTATAGCATTCACTTCCCTCAGGGGTTAGCTTAAATGTCATCTCAATGAGGCATACTCTGACAATTTAAAATTGCCACCCCCATTTTAACATTTCCAATTATCGTTGTATTACTTTAATTTATTCCAGAGATTTTATCACCTTGTAATATACCATGGTTAAGACTTAGGCTTATTGCGTATTGACTGTCTCCTTCATCTAGATTTCAAGCTCTATAACCTCAAGGGTTTTTTTGTCTGCTTTAGTCACTGAGATATCCCAGGTGTCTAGATAGTGAATCTTACTATCTACACATCTCAGTTTGATGCCAAAGCAGAGAGAAATAAGGCATCAGTCATGGGAAACCTATAGGCTTTTGAATCAAACCCATGTGGACTCCCAGACCTGCCATCAGAAGGGCCTTTGACAATGCCTCTCTTAGATGCAAGCAACAGGGGTTCCTACTTGGAAACACTCAAGTCTTGCCATGGCTCTCCTCAGAGGGCAAAGAATAAGGGCAGAGGGGGTCAGGGACGCCTGGGTGGCTCAGTCTCTTAAGCATCCAATTTTGGCTCAGGTTATGATCTCATGATTCATGGGTTCGAGTCCCATATTGGGCTCTGTGCTGACAGCTCAGAGCCTGGAACCTGCTTCAGATTATGTGTGTGTGTGTGTGTGTGTGTCTCTCTGCCCTCCCAGACTCACATTCTGTTTCTCTCTTCTCTCAAAAATAAATAAACTTTAAAAAAATTTAAGTACAAAATAGGGAGAGACCACCTCTTTTACTGTATCTTATTTTCCTCACCAAATGTCACATCAAACTCATGTAGAATTTTTATTTCATTTATTTAACTCATGATAAATATTCACTAATACCTCTCCTGAGTTCAACCCAAGGTATATTACATCTTTCATTTTATTAAACCAATGTTTCCACTCAACTTATTCATTCTGTTGTTGAAATGAATAGTCTGGTATCTTAGCCAGTGGGCCACTGTTGTTTATAATAACTTGTTTGTCCCTTTCTTATATAAAAAATTATTCAGAAATGTATTGCCATTGGGGTCAGTAGCAGTAACGGTTGGTATGTGTTTTGTATTTACCACATCTTGGACGTGTAACAGTACCTTCCACACCTTATCTCTTTAATCCTCACAGCCTCCTATAAGGGTGATACTATTATTATTTCCTCACTTGTAGATGAGAAAAATGATTTTTAAAAGAGGTTGCTAACTTGTCTAAGATCGCATGGTAAAATCTGCCAAGATATCCTTTTTTCTTATGCAAAATGTATAATGCTATCATCTCATTTAAGGATAGATTACTTATATAATGCTTAAAGATAAATAAAATGTTTACTTCTAGCTCAAAGATAGGTAAAATATATCCATTTGTATTTTTCATATGTTTTGCACAAATCTTTGGAAGGGTTATCTTATATACTCCAGAATACAACATGAAATAGAAGAAAGGAATAGATATAGTTCTGTACCTCTACCTTCCCTGTATGGCAAAAAAACTGCTGGATGAGAGAGGTGAATATGGATGAGGTACAGAGAAGGGGAGATTTTTTAAATGGCAACAAACAAGTTATATTGTCTGAAATCAGTAAAATTGAAAAATACCAAAAAAACAGAAAGTCCTAGAGTGGCTTCTGGATCCTTTTCTCAAATATGTAAATCTTTGTCTCATAAGAAATCAAGACTGTGGGGGATAACCTTGCTCTAGAGTTAGACCAGTTTTGTGCTGGCTGGTTGAGTGGCTGGCTGAAGCATGCTTACTTGGCATTTTTATTCATCCAATGCAGCTCTGGCCTTAAAAACCCTCAAGTCCCTCCCAAATATTACCCAGAATGTTCCCTGAGAGACACAGGAAAAAACTCAATTGCTAATAATTTCAAACTATTCTCAGAGAAGTACAGAATTCCAAGTTCTCCCTCGCCTCATCCAAACTTCTTGAATAAGGACTTTCAGAAGAATGCTCAAACTCATATGACCCAATTTATTCTAATTAACAATCAGATTTTGTGCACTTGGAAGTAGACAAAGTCTTGCTCTATCATTATAGTAAACCTACTGAGCCCTGTCCATCGTTACGATGAGGCGATTTTGTGGTCTTTAGGAGACAGCTGACCTGCTACCTACTCTCAGTTTGTATTTACCTCAAAGAACACATTTTCCAATTACATTTTATTGCAGTTAGGTTGTAGAAAGACACAGGGATCTAAAATATCACACATAAGAAAAACAGAAGTAATCTTGGGCTATTCTGTTATATATGTTAGACCAGAATCAAATTCAATCTACATGGACATTAGCAAAAATCCTTTTTGTTATATGTAAAAAAATGTTATAAATGCAGTCTTGATTTGCTGTAGCCGAGTTTTCATTTTGGTGGGTAGGGAAACAAAATAATGGGTAATATTCAATGTTATTCAATTTTCTGAGGGAATCTAATAGTACAATTAATAGGACTAAGATCAATTTTAATTAAAACAATTCACTAAGAAAATAATCCAACAAAATACTCCTATAAGGAAAGTAAATCCTTAAATCTAGATTCACATTTCTCTTACAGCTTTAAAATTTTTCTATTTCAAATGTCATCACCTTTATAAGATTAAATATTAAAATATTTGGCCCAGATTTACAAAAACAAACTAGAGTATGTTTTTTTGTAATAAGGAATATTTCATTTTAAATGGTTTAGTGGTTTTTTTCAGGGGAGATTTATTTTCTCTCAAAATAAAAGCACTGTCACTTTATTGTTGTTTAGTATAAACAAGTACAAGAAAAAAAAAGTAATTTACCTGATATGCTTTCAGCTATTTTTCCATCTGAAGAAAAAAATAGGGAGAATTTCTGTCATTAGTAGCTTCTCTGACAGATTTGCCAACAGAAAGTGAATTTTGATTTCAGCCATTTCTTGTCCTTAGGAGGTGTTCCCACAGATATTCTCATTGAATTCAATACCCAGGCATGAATATGGTAATTGTCCACTGACCATGGTATATATATATACCCCTCCTGAACACCCCCATTAGGTAAAGGCTCCGCTGGTCCTCCGCCAGTTTAAATTACAGCCTACGTGCTGGAATTAGAGCATCGCAAAAAAACAATGGTTCTTGGATGACTGAAAAGGTGCAAAGGATTAATTAGTATTCTGTCGTGTAATGCAGAAGTTTTAGTAAAAGATTTTTTTTCCAGAAATACTGGATATAACTAACTACTTAATTTGAATAAAATGGCTACAATTTCTATTATACCACTGAATACAGAAGTCATGTACATGCTACTTACAAATGATTTATCATCAAGGAGAATTTTCCTCATATTTAAGTAAATGGCATGTAAGTTTGCAAGCTTGTCAAGTTACAGTTAGTATAGCTCAACTCACAATAAGAGTGTAACGAATGAGAATTTACATATAAGTGCACATATTGTTATATTTAAAGATTAGCATATTTTTACCAAATACATAAAAGTATTGTTTCCCAGAGATTTTCTTAAGAATTACAGGAAATAAAACATTTAACAATGGTGGGGTGCCTGGATGGTCCAGTCAGTTAAGTGTCAGACTTCATCTCAAGTCATGATTTCAGGGTTCATGGGTTCAAGCCCTGCTCTGGGCTCTCTGCTGTCAGCACCAAGCCTGCTTCAGATCCTCTGTCTCTCTCTCTCTCTCTCTCTCTCTCTGCCCCTCTGCTGCTCCTTCTCTTTTTCAAATATAAAAAAACATTTAACAATGGCAAGAGATTTTGCATAAATTCATATGCAAGAAACCTCAAAAAACCCAACGCTTTTTGTGTCACATTTTTATTTTGGTACTTAATGGATTATAGATTTTTTTAATGTTTCTCCATGCTCTATAATCTTCACAAATTTTCTAAAATTAAACTGCCTACATCATTCAAATAAAAAGTCAAAGCATACGGTCTGATACTAATATAAACTTGGGGAAATTGGACTGTCCTGGAAAATCCAGGATTTATGGTCACCAAATCTATGTCAAAAACAAAGGCACAAATTAAGTCGAACAGAAAACAGAGCCAGTTATAAGATAAAGTTTCCCAAGTGTTCTGATAAATTGTTACTAAAACCAAGTTATAAGTAATTACACATACAAATATACCTACACATATGTAGCCAAAGGCTAAGAAGAAATGGTCTGGAGATACATAATGCAAATCATTCAAAATTAAGTTGTACAATAACATTCTCCATATACGTTAAATACCTGGAAAATTCTAATGATTTAAAACGTAGTTTGCCACCGCTGCTGCACGGTCGTGTGGACTTTTTCTGGGGCAGGCTGGCACCCAGCGCATGGGCATCACAGCAGCACGGTCCCAGGAACGTTCCTGGGTGCGGCTGCCCACGGCCATTTCTCGGGGAGACCCACCCCAGAGACCTGAGCGGGGCAAAGCCACCGTCCCTCAGAAGTGAGGGGTCGGGAAACACAGCCACATCTGGGAGAAAACTCAGGAGGGAGGTGCCTGACGGCATGATCATAGTGTGAAAGCGGGGAGTAGACAGAACCAGAGACAATGAGGGGCGCCGGATTGCTGGTCAGGGAGAACACAGAGTTCCGATACTAGAGAAGGGTAGCTGGGGGGCGCCATTCTCACACCTCTGGCGCATGCGCATACACACCTCCAGGCACCGCGACAATCCACCCTAGGGAGCTAAGCAGCGCCATCTAGGGGAGGATGGAGCCATTACACTAAGCTCCACCCAACTGGGCCAAGCTCACGCTTCAGGAATAACACAAATCTCTCTACTTGCTTACTTTGTGGACTATAAAGTACTTCAGAGTTTGATTTCTAGGGGAAAACAGTGTAATTTCAATTGTATTTCAGATTGTTCACTGGTCCATATATTCAATTTTCTTTATTTTTTGTTTTTTATTTCTTTTATTTGAATACAGAAAAATAACTTATTTTTATTTTCAATTTTTATTAAAAATATTTTCTTTATTTTTTCTACTAATTTTTTGCTTTTTTGTAAATTTTTCAAATTCTATTTTACTTCCATCGTTTCAATTTATTCTATTTCATTGTATTCATTTTCTCAAATTTTCAAATGTTTTCCTTTTTTCCCTTTTTTCTCTAATCAATTAAGCTCCTTTCAATAATCAGACCAAATTCACCTAAGATCTAGCATCATTTATTTGATTGTGTGTGTTGTTGTTAATTTTTTAATTTTAGTTATTTTACCTGCTTAATCCCTTTTCCTCCTTCAAAATAATGAAATGAAGGAAATCACCACAAAAGAAAGACCAGAAAGAAACAACAGCCAGTGACCTAATCAACACAGATACAAGCAAGATGTCTGAACCAGGTTTGTAGCAGACCTATCCACAGAAACTTGGCAGGCCAGAAAGGAGTGGCAGGATATATTCAAAGTGCTGAATTGGAAAAATATGCAGCCAAGAATTTTTTATTCAGTAAGGTTCTCATTCAGAATAGGAGAGATAAAAGGTTTCCCAGACAAACAAAAATTAAAGGAGTTTATGACCACTAAACCAGCACTGCAAGAAATTTTAAGTGGGGGCTCTCTGAGGGGAGAAAAGACAGAAAAACTGAGAGCTTTCCCCCTAAGGTCAGGAACAAGAACAGGGATGCCCTCTCTCGCCACTGTTATTCAAAATAGTATTGAAAGTCTTAGCCTCAGCAATCAGACAACACAATGAAATATAAGGCATCCAAATCAGCCAGGAGGAGGTTAAACTTTCACTCTTTGCAGATGACATGATACTCCATAAGGAAAATCCAAAAGATTCTACCAAAACACTTCTGGAACTGATCCAAGACTTCAGCAATGTTGCAGGATATAAAATCAATGTACAGAAATTGGTTGCATTACTATACACCAATAATGAAGCAACAGGAAGAGAAATCAAGGAATCTATCCCACTTACAATTGCACCAAAACCCACAAAATACCTAGGAATAAATCTAACCAAAGAGATGAAAAATATTCCATGCTCCTGGATAGGAAGAACAAATATTGTTAAAATGTCAATATTGCCCAAAGCAATCTATATATTTGATGCAGTCCCAATCAAAATAGGACCAGCATTCTTCTCAGAGCTAGAACAAACAATCCTAAAATTTGTATGGAACCAGAAAAGACCCTGAATAGTGAAAGCAATCTTGAAAAAGAAAACCAAAGCAGGAGGCATCCCAATCCCAGACTTCAAGCTGTATTACAAAGCTATAATCATCAAGATAGTATGGTACTGGCACAAAAACAGACACACAGATCAATGGAACAGAATAAAGAACCCGGAAATGGACCCACAAACATATGGCCAATTAATCTTTGACAAAGCAGGAAAGAATATTCTATGGAATAAAGACAGCAAGTCTTCAGCAAGCGGTGCTGGTAAAACTGGACAGTGACATGGAGAAAAATGAACCTGGACCACGTTCTTACACCCTGCACAAAAATAAACTCAAAATGGATGACAGACCTAAATATAAGACAGAAAGCCATCAAAATCCTCTAGGAGAAAGCAGGCAAAAACCTCATTAACCTTGGCTGCAGCAACTTCTTATTAAACACGTCTCCAGAGGCAAGGGAAACCAAAGCAAAAATGAACTATTGGGACCTCATCAAAATAAAGAGCTTCTGCACAGCAAAGGAAACCATCAGCAAAACTAAAAGGCAACTACTGAAATGGGAGATGTTCGCAAATGACATATCAGATCAAGGGTTAGTATCCAAAAATCTATAAAGTACTTATCAAACTCAACACCTAAAAACCAAATAATCCAGTGAAGAAATAGGTTAAAGACATGAACAGACACTTCTTCAGAGAAGACATCCAGATGGCCAACAGACACATGAAATGATGGTCAACATCCCTCATCATCAGAGAAATACAAATCAAAACCACAATGAGATACTACCTCACACCTGTCATAATGGCTAACATTAACAACTCAGGCAACAACAGACGTTGGCAAGGATGTGGAGAAAGAGGATCTCTTTTGCACTGCTGGTGGGGATGCCAACTGACGCAGCCACTCTGGAAAACAGTATGGAGGTTCCTCAAAAATTAAAAATAGAACTCCCCTATGACCCAGCAATTGCACTACTAGGTATTTATCCAAGGGTTACAGTGATGCTATTTTGAAGGGGCACATGCACCCCAATGTTTATAGCAGCACTATCAACCACACCCAAAGTATGCAAAGAGCCCAAAATCCATTGATGGGGGGATGGATAAAGAAGATGCAGTTTATATATAAATGGAGTATTAATCGGCAATCAAAAAAATGAAATCTTGCCATTTGCAACTATGTGGATGAAACTAGAGGGTATTATGCTAAGTGAAATTAACCAGTCACAGGAAGACATATGACTTCACTCATATGAGGACTTTAAGATAGAAAACAGATGAACATAAGGGAAGGAAAGCAAAAATAATATAAAAACAGGGAAGGGTATAAAAACATGAGACTCTTAAATATGAAGAACAAACAGAGGGTTACTGCAGGGGTCATGGGGGGGTGCTAAATGGGTAAGGGGCATTAAAGAATCTACTCCTGAAATCATTGTTGCACTATATGCTAACTAACTTGGATGCAAATTAAAGAAATAAATTAAGTAAAAAAATTTTTTAATGTAGTTTACAGTCCAAAAGTCATTCCCAAACCCTCTTGAAACAAATAGAGATGTTACAAAACCCAAGTATGAACTTTACCCATCAGAAAGAAATCCCACGGGTGCCACTCAGCTAGCACTCTCTTATAACAGATGGAAGGCTAATGAGCTTGGGGTTCCTAGGTGGCTCAGCACTCTTGATTTTGACCCAGGTCATATACCACCATTCTTGGGAATAAGCCCTGCATCAGGTCCACACTGACCGTGCAGAGTCTGCTTGGGATTCTTGCTTCATCTCTCTGCCCCTCTCCTGCTTGTGTTCTTTGTCTTTCTCTCAAACTAAATAAATAAACATTTCAAAGAAAAAGACTAATGAGCTTGAATCAATGGTATTATCATCTCAATAGACTGAAAGCAAGGAGTAAGAATTGGAACTCGGTACAAAAACAGACATAATAACCCTATCAAGATATAGAGTTAATGGGGCGCCTGGGTGTCACAATCGGCTAAGCATCGACTTCAGCTCAGGGTATGAGCTCACGGCTTGTGGGTTTGAGCCCTGTGTCGAGCTCTGTGCTGACAGCTTAGAGCCTGGATCCTGCTTTAGATTCTGTGTCTCCCTCTCTTTCTGCCCCTTTCCTGCTCACTCTGTCTCAATGTCTTTCTGTCTCTCTGTCTCTCTCAAAGATAAATAAACATTAAAAAGATAGAGTTAAATGTTTAATAGAAATGAGAAGACAGAAAGACAAATCAAAAGCAGAAACTTAGAAACCATCTTTAGACTAGGGTACAAGTATCATACACACAGCAGTGATCCCAAGGGCATCATTGCATGATATATAATATGATAAGTGCATTAATTTTTATGTCCCCCCAAAAAAGATTAGACTACGTTCAGAAGTCCCTTGTGTTCTTAGGTAAAAAGATAGAGTATCTGTAGTTCACTTCAGAAATTCTACTTTGAAAGAAATTTGGTTTTCTTCATTTGGAAAGTTCTTGAATGCAGAACAAATCCTATCTATAATCCCAAATTATAGTTTTAATTCAAAACAAGTATGATCTGATTACCTGTTCCATTACAGCCACTGTTCTCAGCATTGTGAATACCCAACAAACAGCATAGAGCAAAATCCTATCCTTGAAAAGTTTACAATCATGTGAGATATATGAGTAAGGAGCCATAGAAGTTCATTCCCAAATCAAGTTTATACAAAACACATTGATTTCTGTGTTCTATGATGGCAAGAATGTAAATAGGTTCAGATATTAGAGTAAATGGTTTGGAGGTTCTCAAAAAATAAAAAAAGAATGATCATATGATGCAGAAATTCTACTTCTGGGTAAATATCCAAAAGGAAAGGAAAACATGGTCTCAAAGAGATATCAGCACTACCGTGTTCATTCCAATATTATTCATAATAGCCAACAACCTAGGTATTCATCAACAGATGAATGGCTAAAAAAAAGTGTGGTATATATACAAATGGAATACTATTCTACCATAATGAAAGAGAACTCTGCCAGTTGGGACAGTGTGGATGGACCTTAAGGCATTATGCTAAGGGAAATAAGTCAGCCAGAGAAAGACAAATACTGGATAATCTTTTTTACTTGGAATCTAAAAACATTGAACTCATAGAAACAAAGTAAATGGTGTTTGCCAGGGGTTGGGGGTTGGGATAAATGGGGTGATGTTTATCAAAGGGCACAAACTTCTAAGAAGAAGTTCTGGGGATCTAATGAATAGCTCCTTAACTATAGTTAGTAATACCGTATTGTATACTTGTTGCTAAGAGAATAGATCTTAGAATTTCTCAACACACACACACACACACACACACACACACACAGAATGGTGATTATGTTAGATGATAAGAATGTTAAATAACCGTATTGTGGTAATCACTTTACAATGTATACGTGTATCAAATCATGTTGTGTATCTTAAATTTACATAATCTTATCTGTCAATTATATCCCAATGAACCTGTAAAAATAAATCCCTATGTTCCAAAAGAAGCAGGCTCAAAATACACCTTGATATCTCAAAGGAAAGATTAATTTCTGAAAGATACATACCTGATTTTTGTCTGTAAAATAGGGTTTCTCCATCTATTAAAAAAAAGAAAAAATAACAATTAGGTCATTTTATACCCCTCTATGCCATATTTTTATAAGAAAATAATATTCTTCTTGTTTCCATTCTTTTAAAGACAAGCCAAGGTATCTACTTTTTATATCTAAAAATTATGGTTTTTAATATTAATTTATTATTTTGGAGCTTTCTTATGTAGATGTAGGTAACTCATTTACCTATCAACATACTTAAAAATCTAAGTTTTCAATGTCAACTCATTGGAAAAATATACAGCCAAGTAAAGGAAACCACAAATTTATATCTTTTTCACACTATCAAAGCCTTTTACAACTGTCAATCTGAAATATATTTTCTGATTAAAATTTTACCCGATTTTATTTTCCCCTAAATATTTCTGGCTAGTGTCTTCATAAGCAGTGAATTAGACCAAAGACAAAACAAAAGAAGTAAGAAAAGGAGAAGAGAACAAGAAAGAAAAAATAATTAGATAGATTTTACTCTATTGAGAAAATAAGATAATGTGGGGAAAAATAATACTTGGTTGGGGTGCCTGTGTGGATCAGTGGGTTAAACGTCTATTTCTTGACTTCAGCTTAGGTCATGATCTCACGCTTCCTGGGTTCGAGCTTACAGCACAGAGCCTGCTTGGGGTTCTCTGTTTCCTTTCTCTGCCTCTCCCCTGCTTGCACGCTCTCACCCTCTTTCACAAAAATAAATAAATAGGGGTGCCTGGGTGCTTCTGTTGATTGAGCATCTGATTTCTGGTTTCCATTCAGGTCATGATCTCCTGGTTCCTGAGTTCAAGCCCCATGCAGAGCCTGCTTGGGAGTCCCGTCCCTCTCTCTCTCTCTCCCTCTCTCTCTCTCTCTCTCTCTCTCCCTCTCTCTCTTTCTCTCTCTCTGTGCCCCCCCCAACACTCTCACCGTCTTTCATTTTCTCTCAAAATAAGTAAACTTTAAAAATATATAAATAAACATTAAAAAATAATACTTGATTATATATATATCTATTTCATTCATAATAATTTTTAAAGCTACCATGGATATTTAAGAATTTACTTTAGAAATTATCTCCAATTCTCTGGTGAACTTAATATCCTTTACTAAATACTTTTAAAACATTTTGTTGTGATACGATATCATTTAATAAATGCTTTGAAAATAATTTGTTTTGTGCACTGTTATTTAAGAAATACATATACTTATGCAAAGTAGAAGCAAAGAGTATAGCAAAGTGCTCTATAAGATTATGAAGGTCACCGTTACTTGAGTAATCATTTTCTGATGGTCCATCAGATGATTTTCCAGGTAATTGGATTAAGGATAAAAATATTTTCTCTTAATCATAACAAAGAATCATAGCCCCCACTTTCTAGCTTCTCATAGAAAAGTCAACAGTACTCTACTCCCAAATTTAGAAAATAGATTTTAAATTTAGACATAGAATGAATCTCCTCCCCTTTTACTGATCTTTCCCCCTTATGTTCAGATGTTGCTGTTTTTCTGCCGTTTAGATATAGAACTAAAGAGCAAGAAATGCATTTGTCTCTGAAGATTTTCATTTTGCTCAATTTTTAATTAACAAGATTAATGATGTCCTAGTTTTCAGTTAATTTTAGAAATTAATTAACTGACTTCGTGAAATATACAGAAAATTTGTTAGTGTAAGAAAAGTTTTTCCTACAATAATTTTTTTTGTGATAAACCAGCCTTTCATTGGGTGGTACTTTTATAATTTGTAAAAATTGCAATTACCCATGTGGATCTTTAGTCTAAATGTGGATTTTAATGTCAAGATAGAGTCATCAAAAGATAAACTGTGATAAAAATGAGTAACAAAAATAATACCATGTGCGTCTAGAATAACCTGCCCATTAATATTTCCTTAAAATAAACTTATAAAACCTGAATAGAATGAAAATCTAGTTTTCTTATTATCTTACTATTCTTACTTATTATCCTACTGAGATAAAGGAAAGTTTTCTGATAGAAAAAATGTTTGAAGTAGAGAACACTAAACATTTAGGCAAACATATAAATGGGTCTATCAAACTTGAAATGATTCTTTAAATTAGTCCCTTACCTTTGCAGAAGACGCAAAGGGCCACAACCAAATGCAAAAAGATCAACTTCATGGTGGTGATTTGGGACCTAGAAATGGGGACCAGTCATCCTGAAGAACCAAATCCATGAGCGACCCTGGAACCAGAGGTTTTATACCCACTATTACCACGGTCTCTTGTCATGGGCTAGGTGTGGTAAAGTTAGTGATGATAGAGCAAAGATAAATATCATAGCATGCCAAAGACGAAATCCGTTTCAAGTCAGTTGTGTGCCTTATTTCTGTGACATCTTCTCTCTTGGATAAAGTCCAGCTCATGCCAAACCCAGACCAGGCCTTCTTGCCACCCTGTGCAAACAGCAAAGGCAGGAACTAAAAGCCCTAGGATTAAAAATCAAATATGCCAATGGTAGACATTTGTCTGTACCCTATTAATCATTTCAAAAGTCTTAATACCTCAAGAAACTCAAATAATGTGATTAAATATTGTAATATTCTCTCTCCCTTAACAACAAAATGTATTTTAAACATTAACCTGCCTTGAAACAAAGAACTCTTTACTTATCGATATATTATCAGGCATTTCCTTGCAGAAGTATATAATTATCATAGGTATAAGTATAGGAGTAGATATACTAAGACATACAATGTACTACTGTTATTGTAATAGTTTTATTCCTCACAAGGACACATGGTAGCTCAATGATTTACATGTTTACCATGAACTTTATAATCAAGTATATAAATAACTAGAAGATGTGAAAATGAGAACAAGAGAAAAAGAATGTTTTAGAACAAAAATAAAGAAAAAAATATCACCCATGAATTATATATGTAGATATTCTGGGGCAGGGGCAGGAAGTTCAAGTCATGATCTTGTGGTCTAGTCCACGCTGAGCAGGGTAGAGATGACTGAAAATTAAAGGTGGGCTGAAGCATAGAAGAGCCAGCTCCATAGCATCCTTGATGCCTCTTTCTCATCTGCTCCCAATCTCTGGACACGGCGTGGGGAACATAGCTAATGTACAAATTATTAGGTTGTAAACCTTCAACTGATATAACATTGTGTGTCCACAATACTCAAATAATTCTTTTTTTAAAAAAAGGATTTCAGTAACCAAAGGGAAAGCAACTCTCCGTTTCTCTCTCCAGAGAAGCATAAAAATCCCAGGAAAAGGGGAAAACTGCGGATAAGCATCCCTTTTCTTCCCTTTTATCCACTCATTCTCAACTACTCTGAAGGAAGTAAATGATACCTGTATCCTCAGAGGCCTTTACCAAAGAGAGTGAATGCTTTTACTCACGTGTTTCCTGTCCTCATCAAATCTTGGTCTACTAATCGATTCTTAAATCATTTTGAAAGGGGATAGAATCCAACAGGTTTAAATATTTTAAATGCATTCTCCTGTTTAAGGTAATGCATTTCCTGAAGGCCATGCATTTTTTAATCTGACATCAGTACAATATCAGAGTTTTCCTCGTGGGGCAGGGATTTGGAGGGTGGGCAAACAACGGACGTAGGGGGGCTGTGGAGAGGGCTTACTCCAACCACAGAAAAGGAGGTAACAGGGGTGGGAGAGGCTAAAAACTGACTTCATGACTTTGTAGTTCTTCCAAACCCCAGATCTGTTTAAATACTTTGCAAATAAAGACTGTAAATTGAGGACTTTTCTCCAACACAGAAAAAAAAGTATAGTTAAGGGGGAACATTGCCCTTTTGACTCATATGAACACTGCCATTTGTGTTGTTGTTTAATCATACATGACTTCATTGTGAAGGATATTTGGTCTTGGAGAGCGCATTTTTCAGATTATCATTATGACATTACTATTCTGCTATGTGTCAGCAGTGGGCCTAAAAAGTAGTGGACCTAGAATGAAGACCAGAATGAAATAAAGTTACTTTAGACTTTGGGGTAACTACAAATACAATGCAAGATGGGAACTTTTCCATAAGCAAGGTTCGGGTGAAATGCTATGGAAGCTCAAAGGAAGGTGGTCTTCTTTTAGCCTGTGGGAATCAGGGAAATTTCATGGAGAGGGTAGTTTAAGGGCTGAACCTGAGAAAAGTAGATAAAACCTGGACATGCAGAACCAGAAAGGATTTCAAGTGGAAAATGCATTATGAAAAAGTCCAATGCAATTTCAAGCATCCTAATGTCTTGCCACCTACTTCTCTTTCCAGGTCACTTGTTCCAAGAATCTACTGATTCCACTGGGGCCTGCCATCTGTGATCCTGCTTCATTTCATTCACCCTCACTCCCCTCGACAATTCAAGTACATACTTGGCTCACATTCTACAGTGAGTTATTGTCATCATTCCCTTGCATGTGCCCTTTATTCTCTTGAGTTTTGCCACCCCCCCTCCCCACCAATGCTTGCCTTGTTGGCAAAACTCCAACCATAATTTAAATTAAACTCATTTCCCTCCCCTGCCTAAACCAGTCAGATGAACAGGACAGTATAAAAATACAGTCATGGTAATTTGTCTCTCTTAAATCTATTACCCCAACTGGGCCCTTAAAATAGTCAGGCAATTATATCTTCTAGACTTTTTGCTTTCACACTCCTCAAATTTTCTCTTCTCTTCTCCAATATCCAATGCCTCCTTTGCATCCTCCCTCTCAGTTAATGGCCCTACTTCCAATTTTACTGAGCAAATATAAGCTATGAAAAGAGAAACTCTATAATCTCCCATCCCCAAATACATCTATCTACTGGTGTCTGGACCCTGTACTCGGCCTGCCTTCTTGTTAATACACAAGAAGTCTCTGTGCTCCCCTGGAAGGTCAATGCTCCCATCTGCATACTGGAATCCATCCAACAACATTAATGCCAGTAATTGTTCACCTCTGTCCACATCACTAAGGTTTCTTTCCTCTTTTGGATTAATTCCAACAGTATTAACTTGCTGTTATTTGTTCTAAGAAAAATAAATATAACAAAAAATTAACTTTATGGTATCTGAATTATATCTCAATGAAGCTATTAAAAAAAAGCTTTTGAATTCACTTCCCTCCCAGCTCTCCTCCCATTTCTCTTCTCCCCTTAATTGCTCAACTTCACAAGAGTTACTGGGTATTCATGGACTCTACTTCCTGATTTCCCATTCTCCCATGACCCATTAAATTCTCACTCCATTAGAGCACAGAATCAAAGACACAGGTAATCTTTTGTGAATCCAGTGGTGAGTACTCAGTCCTCATTTTATTCATCTCTCAACATTTGTCTCATGGTTGATCAATTCTTCCTTCTTAGAACATGTTGACTTCCGTTAATTTCCAGGGTTTTCCTTCTTCATTTGCTGCTCCCTCTCATTCTCCTCTGCTGAATCCTCCTCATTTCCAGCATCTCTGAACATGAGGGCTTGAGACTCAATTTTGGAGCTCTTCTTTTTTCTCTAGACTCTTCATTCCCTTGGTGATTGCACCCAAGTTCTACAGATTTACATACCACTCAGATAGTCATGACCTCCAGGTTTATAAACCCAGCCCTGGACTATTCCCCTGCCTCCAGGCTTATTTTCCACATTTTCACCTGTGTGTCTAACAGGCAACTACACTCAACATGCTCAGAACCAAACTCCAAACCCTCTCCTTCCACAAATGTGCTTCTTCCAGTGTCCTCTTTATCTCAGTTAATGGCATCTGTCCGGGTTACCTCCCCCAAAATGCATAGCCATTCTTGAATTTTTATTTTCTTTCACCATCGCTCCCCCAAATGCCTATTGCATCGGATCAGACAATCCTGTTGATTCTCAGTTTAAATACATCCAGATTGAAATCTCACCACCTCCTCTGCTTCCCCCATTCAGGCCACCAGCCCCTCTGATCTAGATTACCACCATGGACTCCCAGCAGTCTCCCTTTTATAATCTCAGAACACCAGCCAGCATGGTCCTGTGCAAGCTGACTCTCTCCAACTCAAAACCCTGCAGGACCCCCACTGAGCCAAATAAAACCAGCACCTCTAATATGCCTGCTCAACCCTAGTCCCTCAGCCCCAACTCCGATCTCACCTCCTGCCCACTTGCTTTCCCTCTCTCTGCTCCAGCCTCAGAGGCCTTTGTGCTGTCACTGTTGCTCACTAGACAATCCCAGCTTGGAGCATCTGCATTTGCTGTCTCTTTCCCTGGAATGCCCTCTCCCCAGGTATCCACAGAATGTGTTCTTTCACCTCATTAAAACTTGCATTTTAATAACATGCTTTGCAAATAGCTAGAATCTACTTCTACATGCTGTCATTATTTTTCCTCCAAAACAACCTTTTTCAGGGTTATGGCTAAACTTTGGCCTTAGTGAGTTAAAGCCTATCTGTATACCAAAGTTGTAAAATATGGATAGTTTGCATATGTTTTAAACAGATGTCCAAAAAGATAGTTAGATAATATAATTCTTTGGCACCATCAATGTTTTATACTTTAAAAATTAATATTTCAATTTCAAAACAAATTAAAGCTCTTTTAAATTTATAAGTCATTTATATGTTTATGCAATTGCTAATTCTTCCCCCCAGATATCACTTCTTCACCTTGTTCAGGTCTTTGTTCAAAAACCACCTTCACATGGACACCTTCTCTGAATGCAAACCTCACCCCACTTCTTCCTTCTAGTTTCTTTCCTTCTTTTTCTGTGTGTGTGTGTGTATGTGTGTGTGTGTGAGAGAGAGGAGCAGAGGAAGAGGGAGAAAGAGTGAATTTTAAGTAGCTTCCAAACCCAGCAAGGACTCCAATGAGGGGCTCAATCTCACCACCTTGAAATCATGACCTGTCCTCTACTCTCTGTTCAATTTTTCTCCACAGCTCTTACCACCATCTAATTTTTAACTAATTGGTTTAATACATTTAATTACTGTCCGTCCTTAGACCTAGAATTTTTTTAATGTTTATTTTTGAGGACTCACGTGCAACCGCACACGCGTGCGAGAGAGAATGAGAGAGACAGCGAGTGGGGCAGAGAGAGAGGGAGACACAGAAACCAAAGCAGGCTCCAGGTTCTGAACTGTCAGCACAGAGCCCAGCTTGGGGTTAGAACCCATGAACCGCAGGATCATGACCTGAGCTGAAGTTAGACGCTTAACCAACTGAGCCACCCAGGCTACAAAAGAGCCTGAAACATGCTAGGTACTCACTAAATATTGAATAAGTGATTTAACAAACAACTTATTGTGGTCAAAAACAAAGATTACATTAAATTATACTGGCAATAATAATAATGATAAACACATCTTAGTATTAAAGCTCTTTATAGAGAGATTTAATTCAATATAATATATTGAGTTAGACACATATTAGTAAAACTGAGGAAATACTGATGTTTAGGAAAAATTTTCCACCATTTGAAACTTCTCGTCCAGATTCGCCCTCTAAGGGGAAAATGCCCTAATAGCAGTGTTTTGTTTCATTTCTTCAGCTCAGTTGTCTGTTAGTAAAAAAAAAAAAAAAAAAAAGTCCAAAGTCCTTGATCTTTTTCACTATAATGTTAACAACAGAACATTATAGTGAAAGAAATTGGGTTTATAGTTGTTAGAAGGTGGAGGAGGGACAGTAAAGTATCCCCCACACTGAGAAACTACTTGTAGATGGAAAATGGCAGCAAAGCGTTTGAAACCATTGACAGAGCCAGTCAGGGTAACTTACGGAAGCGGACAGGCAATCCCAGCGTTGTGCCGCTATTCTCAGCCCAGTTTGGACCCTAATCCACAGTTTTTACAGAGCAAGGAGCACTGCGATGAAGTCAAAGGGTAGTTATCTAAACTGAGAACTCCTGTGCACCAGTCATTTCTATTCGTTATCTAAAGTGGTGTTTTCTGTGCGCCCCTTTAGGGACGATCAGAACAAGCCTTCCTGCATTCCGGTCAAGGCACAGGGTAACCTCCAAGGGGCCTGGAACACGTAGCCCCAGGGAGGTCATTGTGTGGACATGAACAAGATGGAATCAGTGTTGTCAGCCCTCCCCAAACCGTGTCCCTAAAAGTTAAGAAGACAATAAAATGCCACTATACTACATTCATATTAGTTGCGTTTCCATGAGGTTTTTTTTAATGTTTCTTAAAATGTTTTCTTATGTTTATTTGTTTTTGAGAAAGAGAGCCTGTAAGCTGGGGAAGGGCAGAGTGAAAGAGAGAGAAGGAAACATGGCGGAATCTGAAGCAGGCTCTAGACTCTGAGCTATTTCAGTACAGAGCCTGTTGCAGGGCTCGAACACACAGACCACGAGATCATGACCTGAGCTGAAGTCAGATGCTTAACTGAGCCACCCAGGTGCCCCAGTTTTATTTATTTTTGAGAGAGTGCAAGCTGGGGTGGGGCTGAGAGAGGGGAACAAAGGACCCTCTGACTCTGTGCTGACAGCTACAAAACATTTGCTGGATTCTAGTAACTCTGAGCCACTCCTTTTAAGACTACACAGCAGGTCTTATCTTTCGCCTTCTAAAATTTGAAAGTATCCATGATTGATATTACTATAAGAGAACAGTTTTAAAACGAATTAAAACTACCAACTTAGCAAATTTTGAAGAGGGTTCTTAGAAATTAAGTTTTCCAGGAGGTTGACTCATTTTAGTTCTGGAATTTTTCATTAGTAAGCTTGTATTTTACAAGGAAATGAAACACTTCACTCTTTTGTAACAACATACACATCAGATAAAGCCATTAAATAATATTAAGACATATATTGCATAACAACTGTACATAGTGTAAAAGCATATCCACCAAAAAGAACAATAGTCAACTGTTTCCGTCTTGATTTAAAAGGATGTGGCTTAAGTGTCTGTACACTTAATGATACGCTGTCAGAGGAAAAGTCAACAGTTGAAAGAACAATAGCATCAGATTGGGCAAGACAGTTGATTTTTTTTTTAACTAACATTTGTACCAGAAGCAAATACAGAAAATGTTAAATGGCACTTATTGGACCATGGGACAAGAAGGTCCTTACTTTCATACATATTATGATCTGAAATTATATTGGAAAGTTGAGTGTCTGCAAAATAGAAATTGTTCTCATAGGGAAGTTTCACACCAAGGAAAATAAACATACAATTAAACTGTTGAATAAATATTATTTAAATTTATATAATTTTTCAACATACATAGTGCTTAACATCAGATATTGATAATAGACAATTTTTCATAGTAAATTACCACCTCCAATTTAACATCTCAAAATCATTTATAGTAGTAGTTAGCAGGCAGAAGAAACTGGTAATATTAGAACAGATTTTCTTTTTTTTAAATGTTTGTTTATTTATTTTGAGAGAGAGAGAGAGACAGAGCATACAAGTCGGGGAGGGACAGAAAAGGAGAGGGAGACAGAGAATCCCAACCAGGCTCCACACTGGAACTCCCCAGTGTGTGTGGGGCTCAAACTCATAAACCACAAGATCATGACCTGAGCTGAAACCAAGAATTGGATGCTTAACTGAGCCATCCTGGCACCCCAGAACTAATTTTCAAATAGTGATTTCATAAGAGAGTAAAGAAATTTTGTCAGAGTTCTCAGCAGGATATGATATTGGCATTGATAGAGCTATAGCATTAATTTTCCTGAATAAAATTTTAAAAAGAATTTGGACACTGGCCTTCTCTTGATAAGGAGGTCCATAGTAAGCCGTATGCCAGACAAAAGTGTTATTATCTGTGTCTTCTCTCTGCATGAGTATCGCTGAAATGCCTTCATGTGCTCAACCTAAAGCCCTATTTTTAAACATCACCCTATCATTTGTCCTGCACAATTGCCCCTGGTTATTAAATCAAGTCCCTCTTTCCAGCTTTCTTCTACTTCTTAATATTCATGGCTGTATTTTCATGCTCATTGTGCCCTCATAGTTACACATTCTCTCTACCCACTTCCGTTAGCCTTTCATTCTATAAACTGTCTGTAAATGATCATCACATAATGCCTTCATCGCCATACTCATTTGCTTTATTCAGTCCAGATGGATCCTCACAGACTACCCCCCCACTTTCGATTCCACTGATCATATCCTTCTTTCAACTCTCTCTGTCTCAGTCTGTCCCTGTCTATTTTTTCTGAATATGGATGTTTTCCAGAGCCGTTTCCCCCAATATGTTCTCTGCCATCTTATACTCTCCTCCATTTTAAAATGATGATGTTATGAGTTGAATTGTGTCCCCTCAAAAATCCATATGTTGAAGTCCTAATGTATAGCACCTCAAAATGTAGACATATTTGGACATAGGGTCTTTGAAGAGTCAATTAAAATAAAATGAAGTCATTGAAGTAGATCCTAACCCATTATGACTTGTGTTCTTATAAAAAAAGGAAATCTGAACACAGACACATACACAGGAAAGATGGTCAGAGATACAGAGAGGATGACCATTTGGAAGCCAGATCTCCTCCATCATACTTACAATTTCTTGCACTCTGGAGATATTTTCACATTTGTTTTTATCTCAGATTTTATGTTTCACTATTCACATGTTTAAACTTTCAACTGGCATCCTTCTGCTCTGAGATGATCCTGAATCTTCTCTCTCATGTTGTCTTATTTCTTGTAGGTTTTGTTTATTTGGGCAGTGTACTGCTTCTTGTCTTAAAAATTTATTTATATTAATTGACTGATAGAATAAGTGTATATTCTTTCAGAGAAAATGCCAGTTTTCCTGTTGCAGGTACCTAAACACTACCAGTGGAACTACTTTCAATAACAAATCTTCTGATGTTTTTTGGAAACACATGCGCTGTAAATCTGGTCTATAAATCTATTATGACTTCAGAGTTACAATGTCTCTGATTCTTTTATCACCATCTTGCTATGCTCAACATCAACACAATTTTACTTGGAGGGAGGGGCTGTGAAAGTGGGGGTGAGTGGGATCTGGTTTACCTTCATTCTGAGAGTTTACTTCTTTGGGGTTGCAGCATTGAGGAAGGACTCCCATGTTTGGTAGATCCTCATTTATGTCTTCTGTCCCCTATACTCTGTAAGTCCTTGAAAGCTTCATCCCAATCTTCCCAGAATCAACAGATGCATTCAAAGCAATTTGTTATTGACATATGTATTTTATTACTTTAGAAATATATTGGGATTCTAGTTATCTGCCACAGATGTTGCTCAATACTACCCGAACTGAAGGACATATTTCCCCATTTGCTGAGAAGAGTGTCAACTTGTCTTACATCCCTTCTCTACAGATGCCTCTGGTGAAAGTGATGGCATGCTCAAGTTCACTCTGCCCTCTCCAGGTATCCCACATCCAATGCCTGGTCTATGTGGGTACAAAGTTCTCCATGCAGTTAACCGAGTTCCTGTCATGTATGGGGCACTGCCCAACTTCTTCCTCTGCCCCATCTTTCTTCCTTTCTGCCCACCCCCATCCATGCGTGGACCCTTAAAGTACTCTCTGATGAACCTCCTGCACATATTTCTATATCAGAGTTGGCTTGACAACCTGTAGCACATTTTTGCAATTAATTTTTATCTTACTTACATTCTGGTGAGAGAATAAAGTTGTATGATCTCAGCCCTTTAAAATTAAATAATTAAATTAATGGCTTGTGAGCCAGTTTATGGTAAGTTTTTAAAAATGTTCCTTGTGTGGTTGAAAAAAATGCATATGGTAAAGATATTGGTTGCAATATTCTTTTTACTTCCATCATGTCAGAATTGTTCATTGTGCTATTCAAACCTCTGTCCTCACTGATTGGTTCTTCTGTCTAGTTGTTCTATCAACTACTGAAAAAAGTATGTTAAAATTTCTCTCTTAAATGTCTATTTTGTGCACGTTTGCTAACTTTTGCTTTATGTATTTGAAAATATGTGATTATATAAATTTGAATGCATACTTTGCATATATCTTTAAAATGTTTTTAATGTTTATTTTTGAGAGAAAGAGAGACTTAGGAGGGACAGAAAGAGAGAGAGACAGACAGACAGACAGACAGAGAGAATCTAAAGCAGCTCCAGGCTCAGAGCTGTCAGCACAGGGCCTGATGTGGGGCTTGAACCCACAAACCACAAGATCATGACCTGAGCTAAAGTTGGGTGCTTAACCAACTGAGCCACCCAGGCACCTCTGTTTTGCATATGTATTTAAAAGTTACATCTTCATAATGAATTAAACACTGTGCACTATGAAGTAATCCTCTTTACTTCTAGTAATGATATGTGCCTTAGTGTCTAGTTTGTCTATTAATTTATATATATATAGCTGCTTGGCTTCATTTTGGTTACCATTTGTGTGTGTGTGTGTGTGTGTGTGTGTGTGTATTTCTATTATTTTCAACATTTATGTATTTTTAAAACTTAGTTGTATTTCATAGCATACATGAATTTTTATTTTTTATCAAGTCTGAAAATCTTAATTGAATCAAGTTTATTTACATTTAATGTAAAAACCGATATATTTGATTGTATACCTACATTTTTATCTGTCTTATTTTTTTCTATGTTTCTATTCAGTCATTTTTTGCCTCCATTTGGATTGAAAAATATTTTGTAATTTCTTTTCTCCTCAACTAATTTGGAAATTATACAGTCGGTCCTTATTCTTTCAGTGGCTACTCTAGAAAGGACAACACATATCTATTTACCAAAATATAAATCTAAATGCCTTTGCCATCTTCCTTGCCAATTCAACTCGTTTAATCAATAGTTCAAGTGATATTGCCTTTGATACTATAGGCGATGTGAATTTGGACTGCAGCCCCAGGAGGGAGAACTCACAGGCAGTCTCGGGCCATGCTGTCCTCCCCAGTGGGAGAGGATGGGGCGGTTCTGTGCCTGCTTCCCACCTATACAGACGTGTACCCCTTCAGTGTCCCCGCCTCATGGGAACAGCTGTCTATTTGAGTCCTAAGAGTGAGGTGTGTTGGGATATTTCCTCTGTCCTCCAATCCACTCGAAGCTGAGACAACTGACGGTCACGTTCCCTAGAATTAACAAACTCCCCTGGGAAGGGGGCAGCTTTGGTGCTCTGCTTCATCACTGTGTTCCTACCCTCACTTTGACTTTGGCCTGATAATTCCATACCATCTTGTCAGATCTTTCTTTTTATCTAAACTTTTCAGTTTTCAACAGGTGGGCTCCTCCAAATCATTGCCATATCACTGGACATGAAAGCAAGGTCAACTTGTTTTCATATTATTCTGATACACACAAAATCAGTTTCTCCTAGCTGTCACTGAATAAGGGCTGAACAAATATTCAGCTTGTTAGTTTGATGGGATACCAAGGTGCTACTTTCTCAGCTGCTGATATCTGTGAAACATGATCCACAGACCACAGTCTGTCACTTATGCATCTCAACAGAATGAATCATCAAAATACTGGCTCCACCTACCAGCTGCAAACTTCAAACCTCACCTTCCTTCCATCAACAAATATAAAGTTGCTAAAAGTTCTTTTAGGTTTGGGGATAAGGAGGATCCAAGAAGAATACGCTCCTCACAGCTGTATGTGATAGTAGGTTTTTACTTTTTTACATATGGAGACATCAACACAAAAGAGATTGAGCAGGACAGCTGGTGTAACCTTGACCCCAGAGCCCACGCTCACTTTCCCAGTTTAATTCTCATGCACAAAAGGAAAACAAAATTAATTCTTCTGTCTATATAGACTTATACAGAACATCTTCCCATAGGTTTTTGACACACGGGCCTCAACCAATGATTACAGATTTAAGTTGAATACTTCTTCACCTTTTCCATAATAAGCAATTACATTATAAAAATCTCCTTCAGTCAGTGTTTCACATTGCCAATTTCCTTTCTTCTTATTTACATTACCTTGGAAGTATAAAAATTATTTGAAGGAACAATTGAATAACTTAATTATGATATTTAAAAAATAAGTCAATGCCTGAAAACCCTGAAAAACCACTTTAAAAATTCACATAAAGTGAATAACCCAAAAGGAGATTGTAAAACATAAAATGTCATTATTCAATGGATGAAGTACTACTTATTTCTCTGTAATTAACACATACTAATCATCTTTATGGGAACACCAAAGTGTATAAAATAATTGGGAGCATTTAATAAAAATGTGATTGATGTAAGGGCTTAACATAACGGTTTACTTTTGAAATAAATATGTATCAATGAAGACATTCTATTTTATGTAGCTAAAACTTGTATTTATCTTTGAAATAAAATCCCTCTTGCTAAATAAAGATACTCCCAGCCCTATTCAAGCATGCTTGACATAGAACTGAAATGATCTCGTTTATTTTATAATTCCCTACTGCAAGAAGAAAGAACTGTCTAGAAATTATCAGCAATCCATAAGGTTTTGAATGCCAAATTTAATTTACCATATGTAATTATGTGCCACAGACATTGTGCCAGTCAGTCACGAAGCTCAGACACAGCAGATATGAAACAGATGAATAGCAAAACCCCATATTGTTTGAGGAAATCAGAGGGAAGTTATTGTAATGTCTGAAAGTTACAAGGAAAAAGCAATTCTGTGCTAAAGCAGAATTTTCATCAGATGATCTTCAACCTCAGTGTTCTCTTCTCTCAACCCTACACCCCTCAAAACAACAACATAAAGAGCAATCTTACTCCCTTCTGCGGCACAACATATTATCCAAGCAGCTGAAGGCAATTCACGGGAGGAGAGAACATCAGAAACGTTATCAATTGCCCTGATCAACATACCAGCAAATTAAGTATGTTTGGAGTTAAAATCATGGATAGAGTTGCACTTAATGTGTTTATTTCAGTATTTGCAGACAAAGAATAAAAACCCTCAGAGAGCCTTTTGCAATTCCACTTTCATTTTGATAAGAGGAAATCTCCTTGCTGTTACAAGCTAACGTGGAACACAGGCCAGAGTAGGACAGAAAGGTCTTGAATGTGCTTACTTCAAAATTAGCTTTTCTGTGTATGTGATCCTCCCAGATCCTCCACTCTCTGGCTAGGTGGACACATTCTCTACTTTCCCATAATACTTCTTTATTTAATGTTTTTATTTAAATTCCAGTTAGTTAACATAAATAAACTAATATTAGTTTCAGGTGTACAATTTAGTGATGATTCAACACTTAGCACCGGATGTTTATCACAAGTGTACGCCGTAAGCCCTATCATCACCTTTTCAACCCATTCCCCTACTCATCTCCCCTCTGGTAACCATCAATTTGTTCTCTATAGTTAAGAGTCTGTTTCTTGGTTTCTCTTTTTTTTTCTATGATCATTTGGTTTTTTTCTCAAAATCCTTCTAACACAGCATTTAACACACTGGTTTGATTTTCATAAATAAATGTGGATAATAACCTCCTCTCAGTGGTATGCAAAAGGGTAAGTGTGTGAAACCTTGACCACAGGGACACAGATAAGGCAGTCCATGAAATCTGGTTTTCTGGACCCTATTGCTATGGGGTAGTGGGTTCTCTGGAGGCCAAACAACAGCAGCCCTCACCACACAGATGCTGACACCCACTTCCCTCTCCCAACTTTTGGTCTCCGGCTGAGATTCTCCCAGAGACTTGTAGTTCACCTGGAAACCAAGGAAAGGGAGAGGGAGGACAGCACGGAGGCAGAACTGTGTCTCTGCTCACCGCTCAGTGCATTCGGATGACAGGCCCGGCCCCCACGTGGAAGCTAAGCTACTCAGGATACTCCAGAGACCTCCAAGAATTGGAAGAACCAAAGACCTGTGTACTTTTAAACAGTCAGATTCTGAATTGTTACTGGAAACAATGGTGCCAAGGCTGGGAACCTGGCCAGATGGAGAATGAGGATTTCAATTTGTCCTGAGTTGGCACAGTGTAAGAACTTCCTATCTTGCTGATGAATGTCCATGAAAAGCATTGGGTTTCTACAGAGATGGCTTACATAAAGATGCAAAGTCCCAAGGGTTTTAGACTTTACCTCTCCTCATCTGAAAATCTGTATGTTCACCTTTAATTTAGGAAGGTTCTCAAGAATTTTTGCTACTTTTTCTGTATTTCATCAATATATGTATATACCTGTCTTGATGAAAAATAAGTTGCATTTTAAAGTAGTTCACATAAAATCAGTAGTGCTTGCCAGAATTAGATTCCACGGGCTCCCTTTTAAGACTTCAATTTTCCCCCACAAAATATTTTCTATTAAGATAAATTTATGTTTTTACCATGATAAGTAGCTTATTGGGGGTTCTAACCAGGAAAAACTTAAAATGACTGTCAATTTTTTTTATAAAGTGTTCTAAAGTCATTTTATTTGTTTCAGTAGTCAAGAGTGAACAATCCTATTTAAGAAAATTTCTATGAGAATTTGAAAATGGAATATATCAGGCGTATCAGATTTTATCCTGGGATTCTAGAAACTATGAGTACTACTGTCAACTGAATAGATCCTCAAGAGAAAACTTTAGTTAGCATTTTTTATATGCCCCATACTCAGGTTAATATAAAATTTCATATTAGATGACAGACCTATACATGAAAAATAAAACATTATCACAGTTTTAAAATTCTTAAACATGCTTTAAAAATGTTTATTATTCCATTTAAATACAATGTTCATTTACATATTTCTTCATAATTATCTTCATAAAAATTACAATAAATACAGAGTAACAATGAGAAATATCACAGAAACAAACTCATCCATTATTTAAAAAATCATCCTGTAACACACCACTGGCGAGTTCTGAGAATACTGAGTGGACCAGTTGTCCAGTCACAGGGAACTGTTTGAAATTATGACTATGGGCTAGGGCCAATGGATTTATCAGAAAGGTTTTTCCTTAAGAGAGAAATGACACTCAGATTGTTTGTTACCTAGATACTTGACCCTGACACTCCTACCATGGGAAGAATTTCAACAATTTAGGTATAATTTAGAGACTGGGTTAGCAGGTATTTTTCCCCGTCATAACCTGAAACTCCTTGCTTCTTCATCAAAATAAAGAGCGTTACAAACTTGACCCCATTGTCTCGATGGGATTTGTGTAATTCTATAATTCTGGAAATAGCTTTCTTCCTGAATGATGCAGGATTTGCAGAATGACAGATTTAGGAAGAAGATGAGTAGAGATGTTAGAGCAAGATTAGAAGCAGCCTGGCTTACCACTGAGAATCCAAATTAAAACATTTATCACTTGTAGGCTGAATACTGTATTTACACCAAGTATACAAATTTCAGGGTATCCACATTCAAAGACAGAACTGCAAAGAGGAAAAGAGAAAGTGATTGTGTTTTTCCTGGGTCTGAGAACAATATGTTACATTTCCCTCATCGGCACTTCCTGTGACATTTTCTTTTAAAAGGATGGAAGACGCATGAAATACATTGTCCACATCAAGAAAGAGGACACGTGTCCCAATGAAGCGCTTTATTGATGAAGATTCACTGTTTACAAGTGTGTAGGAGAAATGCATTTAAAAGCAACCTAAGAAGGAATGTAATGCATGTGAACCGCTCCTAATATTATTATACTTAGCAAAATACCTAGAAAGTAATCAAACAGAAGTCCCGTTCAAGCACAGAATTTTAAATAAAGTTTACTTTCATGATCGATAACAAAAAAATTAACCACTTTGTAAATTTTGGCATGAATCCTGCAATTCTGTACTTTTTAGATTTCTTTCATTACTTAATCCACAAAACTAGGATATGTAAGAAATATAATGTCATAGTTTAAATAATTCTTTAAAACATTTCCACTGATAATTATTTTATACATATTTATATTTAAAATAAAATATATAAACATTCCATCATATACACAGGAGCTTTTTCAAAAAAAAGCAGAAGTGCCCTTTTCATATGTAAACATTTTTAAAGAAATATTTACAGGGAATAATTTTCCCATCCAAAGGCAAAGGTCTCAAACATCCCTCTTATTCAACAGATATTCTTCTCATTTTTTCAGCTAATTCTTTTCTCACTTCAACATGTTTTTCTAAGTTTTGCACTTCATGTGGAAGATTGATGTCCCAAACAGACAAACAAGATTGTATCTCTACAAAGGAAAAAAATATGGAATCATGTTTCAAAGATCTGCCATAGGCCTTTTTGTTTTATTTTATTTCAACTTTGTTCATTTATATTTGGTTATCTTATACAAACACATATAAATACAGCTATAAATAATTTACTAAATCACTGCCATTGATAAGAAACTACATTGGGAAAATGTTTAAAGCATATTATAGAAGCGACTACATTTCAAAAAGAGTGTGGACCTTTAATAACCTAGTATTTCATTTTCTGAATAAAATAGTTTTTCAAACACTGTTCAAAATCAGACCTCATATGGATATAAGTAAGTTGTCAGGAAAAAATAACCACATTTAGTTTAAATATGGGCTACTTCTCATTTTATAGTGGTTGATATTTCTACTTCATCTGAAAAAATATTTAGTACTGCTAAATTACTAAAACTTAATTTTGAAGATTTAGTTTTAAATTATCTACACTACAAAGAAGCTACCAGTTAAAAACGGCTGAAGTATTACAGTATATGTTATATTATAAATGTATAAAACATATAGCATGTTATAATCATCAATGTCATTGTACTGTGTTTGGAATATAGTATCTTATTAAATATTACCTTTTTGGTGTTGTGTGCCTTCTGTACTTTTCCGGATATACCCCAAAACCAGCATGACATTTTTAAGGCTTCCTTTAATAAAAAAAGAGTCTTCTGTTAAAACAGTGTAGTAAGATGAACTTTAAAAAGTCATTAGAAATTACTTTATAATTCTGATTAGGAGACACTTTAATTACACTGAATAAAAATACTCCAAGACCAGCAATTATTTAATGGTAGAAAATTTGTGACATATTCCTTGCTATAATCGTTATTAATTGGGTTAATCTGAGAAAATAATTTACCCTTTGAAAAATGGGTTTAATATTTATACACCCAGAGTTATAATATTAAATGAGATAATGTGTGTGAAAGTGCTTTGGCACTGGTCAAATGTGAAGCATTTAGGTACACAGTTGGATGGATGACATACTGATACTCTGTCACAGAACCATACTTTCTTCTCAAGCCATTCATTAATTTACTCAACAAATATTTGTCACAAGTCCTCGACACAGGAGGCGAGCCCCTGGAGTAAAGGAGTAAACAAACATATAACAAATGCAGTCCCATGCAACCTACATGGAGTTTACATCCTAGCGAGGAGCTTGACATTAATGAAAAAAAATTGTGACCAGGATCGATGCTATGCAATGGAGATGTTACGAGATCCAAAGAGGAAAGTTTGACCTGATCAGTGTTCACTTCTCAGAGGTTTTGACATATGAGCTACCATTTTGAAAAAAGAGTTAATTTAGTGCACCTTCTTGGCTTAGTTAACTACATTAAGTTAAATAAGCAAAGAATGAACTGCACAAGAAAAACCTTGAGGCAGTGTGAAGCATGGTATTCCGAAGGAGAAAGCCCTGGGAGGGGTGTGACACATGGTGGAGGCTAGGAAGGTGGGGTGAGGCCACGCTGTACCTGCCACACCTGTGGATTATGTTTACATTTATCTTTCTTTTAAAAATCAACTAAACCACTGAAATTCCACATAATGTCAGTAAGCAACGACCATCTGGGTCCCAAAGTACAGACAGATGAAAGGATTTAACAACGTTGGCAGAATAAAGCTAGAGAGATGACCCACTATTGCTCTGAGACACAATGCCAGTACCCTGATAGTTACCATCTAGTCTAACTCCTTGTGTGCAACATGAGACATGCCGCTCCTTAACATGTTCCTGTAAAAGGAATTTACTAGTTTCTTCACCTGTCAAACACATTACTACTTATTTGCTGAAGTTATATAAACTCTGTTTTGCAGAACCTAACCCCATGTTATTTTTGTGGCCAACTTTGTATATATGCTAATACTATTTTCTAAGCCTAATAATTAGTTAAAACAATGGAATGTATTTATGTAGAAAACATACTTCATGTGCTTTTATGATTTCTTCATATTTAAACAGAAAAGCAGGAGCAAGAAAAGACATAAAAGTTTGCATAAAACATGATCGTCAATATTTGCAGATTGTAGAGTTCAGCATATGTTGTTACAAGAACACAAATTTGTTAATGAGAAACCAAATTTAAGAAGGGGAGGAAGTTTAAACTGGTTAAAATAAGCATTTGCTTTAATATCTTTGGTTAAAAAGTTAATACTCGATGTGCCCGGGTGGCTCCATCAGTTAAGCATCCAACTCTTGACTGTGGCTCAGGTCAGGTCATGATCTCACGGTTCGTGAGTTTGAGCTTCCTGCTGGGCTCCGTGCTGGCAGCACAGAGCCTGTTGGGAATCTCTCTCTCTCCCTCTCTCTGCTCCTCCCCTCTCTATCTCAAAATAAATAGATAAACATTACAAAAAAATTATTTTAAGTTAAAAACATTCAACATTATCTATTTCCTCTTTTGCCTTAGACACAGAGAAAGAAACACCCAGAATCCGTGCTGGGCTGGGACAGTCTGCTTCTCTAAAGGGACTGAAAGCGTCTCCTCCCTCCAGTTTCTAAGGCCCTGTTCAAAATGTATCCCAGTTCTGGGTTCCACGGTGTGACCCTCCAAGATGCTTCAAATGCCACTGGAAAGTGAGACTAAAATTAAAAATAAAAGCATGTGTTTAAGTCTTAGTATGAAAAAGGATCGGAAGGCAAGAAGCTTACCTAACTGTGCTGTCATCATGACTCTGACAGAATCACAAAAATTGTGCACAATACGTATAATTCGGCGCGTTGAGAGGTCAAGGAGTAAAATACGGCCTCCCCCGGTTCCTATCCAGAGGGCGGTGTTCTTCTGCAGGCAGAGGGTTTTCACCCTCCCAGAATAAGACATTTTGTGTTTTGATTCCGTGTTTGCTTTTACCATTTCCTCCCTAAAACCACAAAGTCCATATTAATAAATCTTATCAAAAATTAAGAGATAAAACAGATGTCTACATATACACACTATATATAGCATTTTAAATTATGAATACATAACAGTATACATTATACATCATTAAAATTCTACAAAACTAGTTTTGCTAAATACAGAACACCAAAGTGGCTTCTCTACTTGAAACATAAAATATCAAAGATAACACAATAGCCTCTTAAATTCAAGAAATTCTGAAGTAAATAAAATGGATGTAATTTGGGGGGGGGGGGTGTCTGGGTAGCTAAGTGGGCTAAACATCTGTCTCCTGATTTTGGCTCAGGTTACAATCTGATGGGACGTGGGATCAAGCCTCACGTGAGGCTCCACACTGAGCCTGTTTGGGATTCTCTCTCTGCCCCTCCCTCACTCTCTTTCTCTTCCTCTCTCTCAAAATTAATACATAAACTTTAAAAAATTGATATAATTTTTATAAATAATAAGCCTGTATAATCCAGTTTTTAAAAAAGAATAAATTTGCTCAATATAAATAGAAAAAAGTCACTTTCCATGAAGTTTAAAAGTTACCAAGGAAAATTAAATTTTAATCATTTACATGTAAAAGATATCCATATAACTCACTAAAATTTTCTGGGCCAATGAATAATTCATGATAAAACTGAGATGTCTTATTTTTTAGACACACTTTTAGAACATTAGGATGTAAGGGAACCTTTACCAGGCATAACTGTCCGCCCTTGGAATGTCAGTCTCCTTACCATCCAGAGAAAAATGAAAAGATTCTAGGAAAGTCAACTTTGAAGTCTCATTTCATAGATACAGTGTGTAATCTAAATGTTCTCCAGAGAATAAAAATCTATTCAGCAAAAATAAATAAATAAAAATAAAAATAAAAATAAAAAGGACAAAACAGGGGCGCCTGAGTGGCTCAGTCGGTTAAGCATCCCACTTCTGCTCGGATCATGATCTCGCCGTTCGTGAGCTCAGGCCAGCATTGGGCTCTCTGCTGACAGCTGGGAGCCTGGAACCTGCTTCAGATTCCGTGTCTCCCTCTCTCTCTGCCCCTCTCCTACTCACGCTCTGTCTCTCAAAAATGAATAAACCATTAAAAAAATTAAAAACAAGACAAAACAAAAAACATAAAGTAGCTAGCAAATAAGGTTGAGAGGTCCCCTTTCTCGCCAGCAGCACTCAACAGAGGTGCTTGATTTAAAGCGTGAGATGTGCTGGGTTAGACTGAGGTTGTCAGTCTGGTGTCTTGATCCTTCATCCTTAAGCAGTTCAGGCACTGGTCAGTCCAGCAGGTTTCCCCCCATTTTTTAAATTGTTTTGGGACTTTATCTTTAGAGCCAAGTATCCTTGGACCCGGAGTCTAATTATAAGTAGTGAATTTTGATATTGTAACACTACTAAATGTACAGTCAGCAATGAACCCAGTATGATCCCTTTCAATAATGTACTATGTTTTCATTAGAGAATATTCTTTGTAATATTTTAAAGAAACCATACATATGATGTTCCTATTTTTTTTTATTTTCCCAAAATGAAACTATTTGCTAAATATCAAGAGATGGTGCTAAAAAGCATTAGCAATTTTGTTTCTGCATTGTTTAGTGTTCTAGTTAGAGGTAGAAACAAAGTAAAATTAGCCTTACTTCCCTTCTCTGTTAAGTCTGAAGTATAAAAACAGCTCTAATAAGCATAAAATAAGAACAAATGACATTGTCCCTACAGTCAACAATTATACATTGTACACTTAAAAATTTGTCAAGAGGGTATATTTCACATTGTGTTCTTTCCACAGTAAAATATCAAGAGAAATTACTTTAAAAAGTGCACACAGTCTATTAGTTCACAGAGTTTTTCAGTCTTCTTATCCCATACTTCCACAAATGGGCTGTTTTTCTTAGCGACGTAGAGAGCCGTGTCTACCACCACAGCTATGATGTTGGAATCACTGAAAGCTGCATAAGAAAACCTAGAGGGAGAAAAGAATGTCACTATTCTTCATTTCTTGCAAACAGGTTGGCTAGCATAGCCCCGACCTTCACAGCAAACTTCTACTTCGCCTTTAAGGTTTAACTTAAACATCAGCTCCTCTGGAATACTTCCCTGACCTGTCAAAACACACCAGGCATTCCCTTTCCTGCACTGGTATACCTGTGACACTACAGACCTTATTAAGTATAAAACTGAATTTATTAATTAGTGTGTCCCTGACATGAGCCTGTAAATATGGTTTCTGAAGGACAAAGACAGTGTCTTTTCTATACACCCACAATCCAGTGAAGTGTCACCATGGATAAGCACCTATCTATCTGGCATATACATATGTAGATAGATAAGAACCTATCTAGAAAAATGCCTAGTTAATAAAGTAGGCAGTTTGTTAAGTGGCTGGACAGAGGATGGATGGATGAAGAGAGTACTAACAGAAGGAATGAACTATCAATAAAAAGTAAGAATGGTTAAAGTTGCAATTCGACCAGACAAATGACATGAAAATATCACAGGGTGTAAAAACCTTTAGTTTATCATAGGGCCGGAAGATACTGTTTCCTTCCTCTTTCTTTCCTTCCTCTTTCTTGTTCTGGCAAGGGAGGCAAAAATATGTGTTGCCAGAGAGCCACTACATTTTAGGCCATTTCTTCCTGAGTTTTTGGTGTATATTACAGAAGACAGTTCAAACTAGTGCAAATGTTGCATAAAACGTCAGAATTTATAAAATACTTTTGTTATCTCATTTGATCACCCATAAAAGTCTTATAAAATACTACAAATCTCCATGTCTGCAATGAGAGGAAGTTTAGAAAGGCTAAATAACTTGCTTGAGGCCACATGACTGGCATGTCACGGAAGCAGGATTCCAAACAAGTCTTTGGGGGCCTGTGGCTCCAGAGGCACCTCATCTTTCACTACCCATCACCCTCTGTCAGCACGAGCTGATGACAATAGGAGGATAATGAGGATGAAGCAGCATCGGGTTAGCAATGCGGTATCTGCTTTGCTGGGGAGAGACCCAGGCAACAGGGACACTTTTTGAGAAGAGAGCAAATATGTCCAAGTGGCTATGAAACCAGATCCTCACCACTTTCAGGAGACGAACAGCTTTGTGAGCTTCATGTTTGATGGGTGTTCTCTCTAGTAAAGCAGTGGGACTTTAAATTGTATGTGGAATTGTAGGGGGTCGATACCCATGATCTCATAACACGCTCTATGAAATAAATAAAGGGGGGCCCTTCTTTTAAAATATTTTCAGATTTGTTTAGGTTGATTAAAGTGGAAATTACAGGGGCAACTGGGTGGCTCAGTTTGTTGTGCATCCGATTCCTGGTTTCAGCTCAGGTCATGATTTTCATCATTGTGGGATGGGCTGTGTCTGGCTCCATACTGAGCATGGAGCCTGCTTAAGATTCTCTCCCTCTGCCCCTTCACAGCTTACATTCATATTCTCTCTCTCTCTCTCTCTCAAAAAAAAAAATAAAAATTAATTTAAAAAACCCAAAAATTTCATGAAAATAGCTTATCCAAACATTTACCACATACTAGGAAACAAATCTGTAAATAAGAGAGAAAACAAAAATCCTCATCCATGAGAATTTACAATACACAGCAGTGTATCTGTACGCCACAGACTTGAGAATCATCTGAGAGCCTGAAAAGAAAAATGCTAAAACCTGAGACCCACCCACGATTAATTTGTCTGAGAGGGTAGGAAGGATTAAATCCTGCAGGGCCTGGTAGCAGACTGTCTTAAGAAGTCTGAACTTTAAACAAAAGGCAATGGGATGTGACTGAGGGTTTTAAGCTAGAAACTAACAGACTGACTTGTGTTTAGAAGAGTGCTCTGTCTGCAATGTTGAGAACAGATTGAAGGAAGTATAATCAGAGGGTTGAGAACTGGTTAAAAGAAGCTATTGTTAGCAAGGCCGTGGATGATGGATGCCAGCCTGGCCTGTGGAAGCAGAAGGAAGAAAGTGAGAAACACAAGACTCTGAGTGTCAATTAGGAGAAGAGTTAAATGGACAAAGCGAGTAAAGGGTCAAGGAGTCCAGGATTATTCTCAAAGTTAGGTTTTAGGCAATTAGATGGATATTGAGAAACCAGGACATTCCCGGAGGATTTGTCACTCAAAGCCAATAATAATCACAACTCATATTTACTGAGAGCTTGCCAAGTCCTGGCATTATGTTAGCTCCTTATATTAATTTTCTTGTTTAGTCTTCCAAACATCCCTTCGTGGTACAATATATTACAATCTTCAGATTAGAGAAGACTGGATATTTGAGAAGTTTTTGCCCAAGTTCACATAACCAATACATGGCAAAGCCAATATCTGAACTACAATTTATGCTATTATCCACCAACCGACATTACACTGCTTCTCACTGAGAAACGTAATAAATAGGAGCCAAGTGCAATGATTTGGTTAAAATTCAACTCTAAATATTGAAACAAATGGGGACAAGGTTTCCATTTTACTTTTGCTTGACAGTGGTATCACTAACTTTGCTGTAGAAAGAGTATCTGTAATTACCGAAACTAGAGATGACTTTATTCCTGAGGTGCATGTTTCCTATAGTCAGTACTTAATGGAAATTATCCAAAACAGGCATGCAAAACTCACAGATAAAGCAAAATATTGAGTTTATTACCTTTCAAATTTATGTTTAATTTGATATAGAGATAATGAAATTGTTAAAAATTTAGGTTGATAAACACTGCTAAGATCATCATGGCTTTCCATATTTTATCCCAAATGTAATTAGGCTGGGTGATGTTTTTAATAGAAAAATAAATTATGCATTTTAAAAGATTTTTGCTTGGGTTGCAACAGCATTATTGATATGATTATAAAGAATAAACCTGGGGGCATCTGGGTGGCTCAGTTGGTTAAGTGTCTGACTCTTGGTTTCAGCTCAGGTCACAATCTCAGGGTCAGAAGACTGAGCTCCAAATAGGGCTCCACACTGGGCATGAAGCCTGCTTAAGATTCTCTCTCTTTCCCTGCCCTCCCACCTCAAAAATAAATAAATAAATAAATAAATAAACATGAATAAATCAGTAAATTAATTGTATAGATGGAAATAACTTACAGCTGATTTGTCTTTGTCTCAATGAGCTTCTGAATGGTGAAATCATCAGAAAATGAGAAAAGTTTTGTGCCACATCCTCCCCACATAATGTTTTTCTCAGTTGAATTCATGGATTCACTCAAACACATCAGTGGAGTACTGACATTTCCTATATTTAGTATCTTCAAAGGAGCGGCTCCTTTACACTTTGCCAAGAAGAGAAACACATTCAGTAAACTGAGTAGCGGCAGAATGAAACACTGTAAAATTTGCTGCTCTTTCTAAAAGCTACTATTCCATTTCAAATGGCTAGAGGTCTTAAAATAAAAATTCAGGATACATTTTTCAAAGGATTTATGAAAACAGTATTTAATTCAAGTGGTATGCAAAAACATTATCCTTATAAACAATCTCTTTACTTCTCCATACAAAAATGTACAGCAAATAACCCAGGGACTATACTCTACTTGTCTGTCTCTCATAAGTAATGTTTTTTGATAACAAGGAGTATAAAGGGGCAGGATGTTGGATAAATAGATGGAACCACAGATGAATGGATGGAGGGAAGAATGAGTGCTTTATTGAGCATGAGCAAGAGAATCTGAAGAACAGAAAGTTAAATGATTTCTTCCAGGCTAAAGAAAAATTTGGTGGCAAATAGGATTTAAAACTTAACTTTTGCTGTTTTCCACAATATATTTATAAGGAATTATCACTTCATTTATATAAAAATAGAATTATTTTCATTCCTAACATTATAAATCAGATCTTATTTACCATTTCATCCTTAGTTCATTCATACAAAATGTACAGTCAGTCAACATGTATTTATAAAGGTATGCAAGACTTGATGAAAAAAGATCTAAAGAGAATTTATGATCTTTGCTCTTCTGCAGTTCATAATCACTTAAAAGTGTTTTATTACATAAAACAAAGAACTTAAAAAATTTTTTTGATGTAGAACGGATTCAACATTTACCTTAACAGTTTTATCTTCAAAAATTGCTAAATTGCCATCAGCAGTTCCCACCAGAAGAAAATTTTTTTGCTTGCTAAAAGGAAAAGTGTCAAAATGGTTATATAAAGAATGCTTATATTGACCAAGATGGCCATGGCCATAACATTCCCCCTAGCGTGACTAAACTTTAGACAGGTTTCTTCATTGACTATGACCCCCGACCTCCCCCCACCAACTTTTGCTTTTTTTACAGCATTTACTTTAGAAAACTTACCGTTGTAAATTCTTTCTCTGCCCATTTGAGACGGAACTCTTCTCCCGGCTTCTTGCCTGTTTTACAACCCAGATACGTCTTTCTCAAGAAACTGGAAACCTTCCTTTTGAAATGTAATCATCAAGAAAGGCAGGGCCCCAGGGCACCTGGATGGTTCAGTTGGTTAAGCCTCAGACTTCAGCTCGGTCATGATCTAGTTCATGAGTTCGAGCCCTACAGTGTGCTCTGTGCTGACAGCTCAGAGCCTGGAGCCTGCTGTGGATTCTGTGTCTTCCTCTCTCTCTGCCCCTCCCCACGTGCGCTTGCGCGCTCTCTCTCTTTCTCAAAAATAAATAAACATTAAGAAAAAATTAAAATAAAAAAAAAAGAAAGGCAGGGCCTCATCTCCCAGTCTCTGAGGGAGGGTAGAGTCCTAACTTCAATAAGCAACATTTAGCAAAGACAGATGACTTAATCAAAGGACCCTCCCACAATGTCCTCAAGCTTCATCAGTATTAAAACCTCTTCCACCTTTTCTATCAGTAGAGTTGAGTTCAATCTCTGTGTCCTACTGCAATAATCTTAAATAAAGTCTTCCTTGCCTATTTAATGCCATCTGATGAAGTTTTTCTCTGACAATATCCGAATAATTTCAACTTCAAAACTGCCAGTGGAGTTTATATTTCAGCTGCCAAACACTAGAGTTTCACATTTTCCTAATTTACTTATTTATTTTCCAGTATAGACTTAAACAGGAGAAATATATGGGGAAAATCTCAATGGCTCCTGGAAATCATCCTCCCCCAAGTGGTATAATAACCAGCCTGTTACTCACACCTGAAATTCTGCCAGTTAGATAAAATCCTTTGAAATGAGATCCCTGCAACTACAAATGCTTGAGTCTTTTTTACCTATTAATAACTTATGAATTCATTTATTATTTTCCAATCTGATTGTTAACTGATATGTTTTAAACCAATACATAACAGACTGCTGATACTCAAAAAAAGACTAAATGCAAAGTCATGTCTGAAGAGGCCCTTACAAAGAAAAGTAACCTGATGTGAGGGACGGTAAAGAAACCAACCAGAGCTGAGGTGGTACCAGCAGCAGGGCAGGTCGGCTTGAAGAAAGGACTGACCTGTCTTATGTTGCCTCAACTTGACCTATAAGAATACCTTTGTGGCCGCCCACAATGCCTTTAATATATGCAAATTGATAGTACTGTGTTAAAAATAAGCAGTCTTTGCTGAAGCAATAACAGGTTTCCACACAATCAGTCATCTAAAAGGTATGGAACTTTGTCCCAAAGGTCAAATTCACGACTATACCTTTGCTTGGAAATGGAATTGCAATACAAGCAAGTCACGGAATCAGTCATCTTTCTAAGGGTGTGTCTCTTTTTTCCATCTTCGGTGCTGATGACCAGGAGCACGCCAGCCTGTGTCCCACACACAATCCAACTTTCCTTTTCAACAGGAAGATGCACCAAAGCTAGGCACAGTATTCTACTATCAGTAACTTCCTGTGAAAAAAAGGGAAAGAAACACTTAAAGAACTTGATTCTGGCTTAAGTGACTAGAATTAGAATAGAATAAAATATCGTTATCCATACACTTAAAACTCTTTTTACTCTTTGGCTTTTAATGTTAAAAACAATGCTAATGTTATTTAACTTTCCACAATAAATGACTTAACTGGCAAACAATTCTGCCTATCTAAAATGCATCTAAAACTAAAATTAAAATTGAACATTATTTTTCAGTATCCATATTTCTCAGTCCATCAAAATAATATGAGAAGATTGTTCAACCTTGAGAATAATGATTAGGCATAACATGTATCTCACAGGAACAGTCAAAATATTGGGTTATTTTTTAAGTCTAGAAATTTCTCTTATCTTTGCTAATATAATTTACTGATCCATCGTGTTGAGCAGTACCCGGATTTCATCTTTGTCATGAGCACCCACCCCCAGCTGTAGTGAGTGCTGGTTACTAACAGCTCAGAGTTGCACCCTCACCACATAACTGTCCTCCACTGGTGGGAGCCGGCTCGGCCAGAAATGGCAGGGTGGCGAGGCCGTACTCCCCCTTGGGCAGACCAGCCAATGCCTGACTACCACGTGGGAATGGAGAACTGGCGGCCTGAGAGCCCCACCTGTGCCGTAATCCACACCCCAGTCTTTCACGACTAAGACTGACAGCAGACTTCTTCAGAAACAACATTTTTGTGGAATTTCTTCCCCTGTTCTTTTGGCTTCTTTCACTTCCTTAAAAGTTACTCTTTCCTTACAACACCCGTACAAGACTCTTCTGTCTTAAACTCTGTTTCTAGGGTCCCTGACCTGACACAAACACGTACTGTGATTTTAAAACAGAAAAGAGACTATTTAATGTTATGTAAATACTCTTTTCTACCAGAAAACTAACTTAATAATACTCTATATTGCTTTCATCTAACTTCTTCCTAAGTAACTTTTTAACTGATACCTTCTTTAGCATAGCGTGCAAAACAAATTTTCTAAAGTATCTGTGATTTAGAGTATTTTGATTTACCTCAGAAGTGTGTTTTTCCATATTTAAGTCGAGAAATGAGAGCTGTCCTTTGTCGGTGTGCCCGCAGCCCAGCCAGATGCCTGCACTCTTGCTGTTATGATTTGTAGCAACCATGCATTCAACAATAAAGTTTTTCGGTATTGATATATGTCTCATCAGACAGATTAATTCAGCTGAATTCAAAATGTCAAAGACCTGAGAAAGTCGAAAAACAGCAAAGCAATACGCATCAAGTTAATGCATATCCTCTTGAAAGATCAAATTATTGTGCACAATGTAGAACTGCATGTTTCAGATCTATCTGTTAAACTGCAATCTAATCCAAGCAAGGAGATTAGCAATCCAAACTACAGACAAAGTTACATTACAACAGTACTTAGTTTTAGAGTAAGAATAAAATATACTCTTTTGTATGTATGTTTGTAACTTGAAAAGAAAGGAAATCTGAAAAGTGCCAACTGAACAGAAATGTAGCAGAGTCGGGAGCTATTTGTCACTCAGTTTTACACTGCAGAGCCGCATCATGTTACAGATAAACACGGGCCACCAACACAACAGACATTCTGCCAGCTGCAGGGAAAAGAAATTTTGATCTCTGGTAATGAAACTCACAAATCACTTCTAGATTCTGTTTCATGCTTTTCCTTAAAGCACGAAAAAACTAGAGAGACAGGGTGGGGGTGGGGAGGAGAACTGGAAGGAAACAGAACCAGGACTCAGGAGAGTGGGCTCAGAGCCATGATTCAGCCACTTGCCTTCCACTCATGAGACTCAAAGCTCCTTATTCTCTCAGCATCTCATCTGACAAAGGTGATGACCTTACCCATCTTGCCTAATATACACTGTATTTAAAGATTAAGTAGGTAGGTCAAGGTCAAATACTATCATATACTATAAAAAAAATTCGAGATCAAGTATTATTGAAAATAAAGGGGGAAAAGAGTATGGGTGCCTGGATGGCTCCGTTGGTTAAGTGTCTGACTCTTGGTTTTGGCTCAGGTCATGCTCTCATGGTTTGGAGTTCAGGGCCCACCTTGGGTTCCGTGCTGATAGTGTGGAGACTGCTTGGGATTCTTTCTCTTCCTCTCTCTCTCTGCTTGTCAGCCACTTGCACTCTCTCACTCAAAATAAATAAATAAACTTTTTTTTAAAAAGGAAGAAAAAATAAAATAATAAATAAAATCTATGGAAATTTCATTGTGAAAAAAATTTTAAATTACAAGATGTCTTTGTGATTAATAGCAGTGGTAACCAAAATTTAAAGACAAATAGACATACAAATGGCCAGCCCATACATGAAAAGTGCTCAACGTCACTAATCATCAGGAAATGCAAATCAAAACCATCAGAAAATATCACTTCACACCTGTCAGAATGGCTACTATCAAAAGACAAGAAAAGAGAAGGGCAAGCAAGGATGTGGAGAAAAAGGATCTCCTGTCCACTGTTGGTGGGAGTGTAAAGTGCTGCAACCTTTATGAAGAACAGTATGCAATTTCCTCAAAAAATTAAAAATAGAACAACCATACAACTTCCACTTCTGGATGTATATCTAAAGCCAGTGAATCATTTATCTTTAAGAAATATCTGCATCCCCTGCTCACTGCAGCATTACTCACAATAGCCGAGACATGAAAGCAACCTGAGCGTCCATAAATGGATGAAAAAATAGAGAAAATATGATATATATGTATATATGTACGTGTGTATATATACACACAATGCGGTATCATTCAGCCATATATAAGAAGGAAATTCTTCCATTTGTAGCAGCATGGATGGACCCTGAGGGTATAATGTTAAGTGAAATACATCACAGAAAAGACAAATACTGTACAGTATCACTTATGTGGCACTAAAAAAGAATAAAATAAACAAAACAAAACAAAGCTTCCAGATACATAACATGGACTGGTAGTTGTGAGAGGCAGGGCTTGGGAGCGGGTAAAATGGGTGAAATGGGTCAAAAGGTACAGACTTCCAGTTATATGACAGGGATGTAATGTCTAGGATTGTGACTAAAGTTAATACCATGTAGCATATTTGAAAGTTGCTAAGAGAGTAGATCTTAAGAGTTATTATCACAAGAAAAAAAATGTAACTTGTGAGGTAATGGATATTAACTAACCTTACTGTGCTAATAATTTCAGAATACATACATGTATCAAATCATCATGTTGTACACTTAAAACTAACACAGTGTTTATGTCAATTATGTCTCAATAAAATTAGGGAAAGTAGCCAAGATAATTACATAATTGTTGATCAAGTCAGTATATGTACTTAGCTATTTTTGAGTAGAATTTTAAAGATGAACAAAAAGTTTTCAATAAATTATGATACAAAATCGAGAGTACACAACATAAAGAAAGCTCTTATTTTGATCTATTAAAATTTTACTGTTTCAGTTTAAAACATAGTAAGGGTTAGGAGAACAGGAGAAACCTAATGGAGGACCAGGGCGAGGGGAAGAGGGAAAGAGAGCTGGGGAGAGAGAGGGATGCAAAACTTGAGAGACTATTGAATACTGAAAATGAACTGAGGGCTGAAGTGGGAGGAGGGAAAGAGGTGGAGGTGGTGGAGGAGGGCACTTGTGGGGAAGAGCACTGGGTGTTGTATGGAAACCAATTTGACAATAAACTATTTAAAAATAAATAAATAAAATAAAACATAGTAAGGTTTTACTTCTGATACTATGGTGGGAAAGGTTATTTGGGACAAACCACCCACCTAAAAATAACTTAAAATGCTAAGGAAATTATTTTTTTACCTTCTTAAAAATATTACAGGTCTGACAACATAATAGGACTTATGGAGACAGAGTATTAGTGAAAGAATCCAATGAAAAACAGAGAGGTCAACTGAACCTTAAAGCCAGATATTTCCTTAAAGGTATTTGTCTATTGAAGGCAAAACTGATGTGTGGTTTCTGGTATCAGTCAGCGAGAAAGAAGTTTAAATCTAGAGCCTGCCCAAAGGGGAGTCCAATAAAGGCCTGTTCCCATAAATCTGGAACCCCAAAGGGCTGCATACTCAGAGTAAATGAGAACCAGAAATAGACATCCATGCTTCCACTTTTTACTGGTACAAGGAAAGTTGACTTGTACTTTACAGATAAAGGGGGAGGAAGGAAAAGAATCCTGAGAAATTGCTATTCAAAAGCTTGCCCTCATGAACATTTGTAGACCAGATTCCCATTGCCTAGGTAGTTAAAAGAAAGATCTCAAGTCAGGAATTGAGTTTACAGAAATTTGCAGCAAGAAAATTGATGGGGAAAAAATTGTGAAAAACCTTTATGCAAAATTATAAAACTTTGTTGAAAGACACTTAAGAAAATATAAATAAAAAACCCACATTCAAGAATAGAAAAACTTAAAAAAATAAAGATAAAATCCTCTCCAAATTGAGGATTGAATGCAAGTCCAATCCAAGTCACAATAGGGTATTTCATAAAAGTTGACAGAGCAATTTTAAAATTTATATGGAAAAACTAAATCCAAGAAAGCTAAAAACATTCTTAGAGGAGAAAAATAAGTACAGAAAGGAGACTTATAAAATGACAGGAATTAACATAGGATAGTATTAGAGGAAGAACAGATAAGTTGGCCAATGCAAGAGAACACATGTGTGGATGTGTGTGTATCTGACATATTAAAGAGCAAAACTGAAGGGAAAAGATCAATAGAAAAAAAAGGAAGAAACCATCTAATAAATAAAGCTGGAAAATTTAGTTATCCATATGGGAAAAAAAAGAAGTTTTATCCAGATAAAAATGTCAATTCCTAATGGGTTAAGAACTTAAATGTCAAAAACAAAACATTTTTTTTTTCTTTTTAGAAAAAGAGCACATGAGCAGGGGAGAGGGGCAGAGGGTGAGAGAGAGAGAATCCTAAGCAGGCTCCACATTCGGCACAGAGCCTGACACAGGGCTCAGTCCTGCGACATGATCATGTCCTGAGCCAGAATCAAGAGTTGAATGCTCAACTGGCTAAGCCACACAGGTGCTCCCAAAAGCAAAAGTTTTAATCATTTTGAAGAAGCCACAGTTAAATATTTTTGTGACTCTGGGAGAGATGAGGATGTCTTAAAACAGGACCCCAGGTGTAGTAGCCATTAAAAGGGTTGTTAAATTTAACTGTATTAAAATTAAGAAATTCTATTCATCAAAAGGCACCCTACAGGAAATAAAAAGACAAACCACAAATTGGGAAAAGAAATTTACTATATATATATATACACACACACACAAACACACACACACACACACACACACACACACACACATATATATGTATTATTTTAAGTATTAGTATTAGTATTAGTATTTCATTTTTTCTTTTACTTATTTCATTTCTATGCAAAAAATCCCACAGAAAAATCAGCTAAATCCTAAACAGGTATTTCCCAGAGGAGTAAATATGTATATAACCAATGAACATATAAAGAGATGGTCATCCTTACCAGTATTTAGGAAAATGTAAATCAGTACACAAGACAATATATTTGAAAAAATTAAAAACCCAGACAGTACTAAAATTTAGGGAGAATACATAGAGAAATGGCTAGCCTAACATACAGGTGATGGAAGTATGAAGCTGGTACAACTTCTTCAGAAAATAATATGGATATTCACATATCCTATGATTCTGCAATTCAACTCCTAGGTGTATACTGCAAAGCAATTCTCATACATTCTGCACAAGTACAACCATGGTCATAGCAGTACTGTTCATCATAACCAAAACCCTGGAAATAATGCCAATACCCGTAGACACGATCATGGGTACCTATACTGTTGGGCACTGAACAGTGGAAAGCAGCAGCAGTGAAAATGATCAATGACTATGTTTGACAACCTCCATAAAGCTTATAAAATAAGGTTGGAAGAGCAACTGAAAATATCTCAGAACATGACACAATTACAATTTCATTTTAAACAGAAGACGAATATAGGAACACTAAACTGGGTAGCACACATAAAGAAAAGGGAGGCAGAGATCATCTCCAAAGTTAGGAAGTGGCTGCAGCCCTAGGGAAAGCAGGAGGCGCACACGGAAGCAGCGCTCTTTACTTTGCACCATGGGGGGCGGGGAACATAGGAGTGTTGGGTTACGATTGTTCTAAACTGTTATGTGTATGTTTCCTTATGTATCTGAATATATATGTGAAGATGACATGTGTATACATATATTGATGTCCTGTATAAAATATTGATAAATTTTGACTATAAGCATACCTGGGCAGAAGTAGGCCTTTCTTGAGGATTTTCTTTCAAACACTTTTTAATTAACTTCTCAACCATAGGCCATGGGGCACAACCATATTCTTTAACTGGATCTAAAACATTCAAAAACATATCATGCTAGAAGATGAGACAAATCAGAACAACTATTTCATTTCCTTTCATTGTGTATGAGAGGTCCAGACCAGGCAAAGGAAAAGTCTGATCTCCATAATCCTATTTTTATTATGGATCTACTTATATCACTAACTTAAAGATAATTTTTCTAGCTTTAGCTCTACTTGAGACATCAAAAAGACGTCTTGATTTTTATCTTATAAAAAAGACACAAATGCCAACTGAATAAAATAACAGATTTTCATTTCACATATACTTTGAAAAAACTTTTGTGCATATAATAATTAGACTTCTGTGAAATTACTTTTAATTTTAATACTTAAATCTATCAACCATTTAATCCTCATATCCCTACAGTCAGTTGTGCACATTTCTTTTTTATAAGAGGTGTGCCATTCTTCTGGTTGGTAGATACCAGAGACCTGGGGACTGTCACTTTCAGAAAGCTAACTGACAAAATAAGGCCAATGATCTCATTGTGTTGAAAGTTTATCCAAAAAATAATACATTTTCTTTTGGTGGGAATTTTTAAAGTCCCCTTAAAGGAGGGAGTTAAAGCTATAGTCCTCATACCTGGGGAATATCCTCCCCAGCATACACTCAAAAATATTCCTTAAGTAAAAGAAAAAGCAGAAAATATGAAAAACAAATCTATTTAAAGGAGTATTTTGTAAGGGGAACTGAAGTCATAGTTAAGAAATGAGCGACAACATTCTAGAATTTCTTAAAAACATGAGACAACCATTCAAAACGCAATCGGGTCTCATTAAACAGCCATTTACTAGTTCTTATTAATATTTACTACTAAAGATTAGTATTATAAATAATTTAACCTTCCATTCCTACATGTAAATTATCTCCCTCCAGGAAAATGAAAACACTCAGGCTAATGAGCACATAGTAACTCTTCATAAGAACAGAAATCACTAAGCCTGGAGCTCTAACAGCAAGTTCCTTTTCCGAATCTTCTTCTCAACTTAATATATTAATGTGAATTTGGGATATTTTTTAAAAAGCCTAAAACTGCTCTCTCTCTCATGTCATTTTTATTGTGTAACAGGATTTAAGAATACTCATGCACAAACAAAAAAACCATCAGTTGTGAGATGAATTAAATCTATAACTACAATTAAATAACTTGGAAAGAAAGCTGCTGATATTAAAAATAAAATGTTTATCGTAGATAAAATAGCACTTACCAGGTAATTTTCCTTGTATTGCCAGTTCATCAAACTCATTTGGAAACTTCAAACCCTCTGCTATTCTACCTCCAGTTGTCAAGATGTCATAGAGTAGTAAGCCAAATGAATAAACATCAGCCTGCTGGTTATAAATAACATTTCCTCTTGCAACTTCAGGTGCACGAAACCCTGAAAGGAAGCAGATGTATTAATAAATATGCCCAACACGAGGGCTCACATACCCAAGACGGAATATTCTTAGGCATATATGCTGATGAAGAGTCAAGGATAGGAGCTCTAAATCAGGCCATGTCCTCACTAAGGAGACACGCAGCCAGTAAACAGCCCTGTGCTAACGCTTCATCTCAAGGTTGATCTTGAAAAATAATAAGGATGAACATTCAATAATGATTATTAAACAATGTTTCATAATTAAACAAATTAAGCCTAACAAGGGGAAAAAAACCAGTATCATTTTTCTCATTCCTAAAAATAACTATTTGCAGGAAAGTGTTGCAAACAAAGGAGGGGTCAGGAGTGACAAGATTTCTCGACTTCACTCCAAGTCACTTTAACCTGACTAAAGTCCAATGCCTTCATTATTTCCAGGGCTTGTGACTCTGCCCCTCCTGTCCAATGGAAAAATAAAAATAAAACCATGAATAAAAAACAAATGAAAGCTCTCTCTCTCAGGTGCTGGTTCATGACTGAAACTCTTTTAAAGGGAAATAAAACCTCTCATTTCACAATAGAAATAAATTGCTTGTAAATTATTCAAAAAAGAGCAATTTCAACATGATTCATAATAGTAAAAACATCAATAATTTAATGAAATCCAACTATAAAAAGAAATTGGTTAAATAATGTGTGCTATGCATTGACTGAAACACAATTTTTAAGATGATGTATAGGATACAAATCCTAATGGACAGGAAGTTGTCAAATGTGTGAAAAAAGAAAGCAGCTGAGTTCATTTTCTTAGCTATGATAATGGTACTGTGATTATGCAAACAAACACCCTTATTCTAAGAGAATATATGTGTATTCTTAGGCATGGTAGCATGGCGTCTGCAATTTAATTTCAGTGTCTCAGATTCATATACACATAAAGGTAAGAGAAAGAACACTGTGACCTACGTTTAATAATCAATCTATGTCAAGGGCTTACAGGTGTATATTGTACTATACTTTCAGCTTTTCTGTAGACTTAAATATTTTCAAAATTGAGTTTGCAAACTGATATCTGATTGTAATAACAATTATGGGCATCTTGTATTTACTACTTTTTATTTTAATTTTTTATACTTCCAGATTTTCTACGATGAACATGCAGGATTGTTATTGCAGTTTAAGCATATAGCCAGGGAAATAAAACAAACTATAAATTCGTATCCTTCAAGAACTAACTGACTGAGTTTGGAAAGAGTTCTGTTGGACAGTTCTGTTTACCATCAAAGATGAGGTCCAGCAGTCCTTTCCCAGGCAGGAAGGCCATGAAGAATCAGAAAGATGGGATGTCCAGTTTGAGTCTGGTAATCCCGAGGGCGCTAATTATTGACTTTCTCCAGTTAGCATGTCGCCACACTTGTTCATGCTCCATATGCACACACTCAGCATTTTCCCGCATTTGTCTCTCTCTCTCTCTCTCTCTCTCTCTCTCTATATATATATATATATACACATATATACATACGTCTATCTATATATATTTATATACACCTGTTGATCGATCTATCACTCAACCAATTGATAGATATAATATGCATTTTTTAGAATAAGGGCATTTTCCTACATAGCCATAATTTCATACTCACACCCTAAGCCAAAGAACTGTGTAAGTAATTAAGATAGTTCTTAAAAAGATCCCTAATAAACTGTACCTGTGACAACATGTAATCATAATGTAAAATATGAATATCCTAATTCATATTGCTATAGCATCTTACAGATAATTCCCTAAGTATTTCATTTGCTATGCACAAAAATCACCTGTGGTGGGCAAATGAGGACTTTCAGTTTTACGAATAACATAATCTTCTCAAAAATGTTATGTGTTTTCCTAAGGCCACAAAGATAATGAATGGTAAAGTCAAGAGTACTTAAAAATAATGAGCTGCTCACACATTAGCTAGTTCATTAAGAATATTTATGCTTACTTTTCCAGAATGTTAAAGGGATTTTAGAGGCTAAAATAAATCTCATCTAATTATTTATTATTCATTCAACACATTTTTGAGGTATCTATTATAGCAAGGTACTATTCAAAGACTATTAAAACATTCACTGTATTTTGTCCCGTGGTAAATTTGCTGTTAGAAGCATTAGTATTTGGAATCATGGGATCTTAGAGCAGAAAAACTTGAGGGTCACTTAATCTAACTTCTCATCCAAGGCACATATCCTTCCACAACAGTTTTTAGCCCTCTAGGCATCAACCCACAGATGTTAGAGCTGCACAGAGGCTTAGAATTTTTTTTCTCAGTGAGGAGACACTAAGAAAGATAATTGCGAGGATATGGAAAGAAATACTGACTTCAACACAGAAATGATTTTAACCTTCTTATCTTCTCCTTTCAAAATAAATATCTTCATTGACACAATCCCCAGTGGGAGAACATAATCCTTATTTATATATTCAGGAGGTACCTCAATTACAATATAAAGCACTTCTAAATGCTGCCTGAAATTCACCTGATGAATTTCTAATAATTTTCTAATTTCTTGATTGCACTAACAATTTCTTCTGACTTAAACCATGGAGGAGTAGATGCTGTTTGAAAAAAGTTCCCTCAAATAGTAAACACTGAAGGATGATCTGACTATAACCCATCAAATGGCCTGGTCTGCATTAAATATGTTGTCACAGATCGCAATAAGATGACATTTATTCAACAAACCATGTAGAATAACATGAGACGCTTATCCACAACCCACACCTTTAAACACGAAAGTGCATAAAATATTGCTGTAACTTGTTTCTCTGAAAAAGGTATACTATCCACTTGAAAATCATGAATTTCAAAAATGTTCAATCAACAACTGTGTAAATCAGATTGTCCTATAAAATAACACAATTAAAATCTTTGGTACTCTACCAACATCTAGGCAGCACTGAAACCAGATGGAGAGCTTGGACCCAAATATGGAGGAAAGATATAATCAAGGCAGCATTCAAATTCAAGCAGGGAAAAGACAGCCTTTTAATAAATGATAGTAGTGTGAGTTGTGTTAAGGGGAGGAATTAGCTGCATCACTCCTTATACCTAATAAACGTCTAATAAACCAGAGGTGTGAATGTAAATATAAACCTGTGAAAGTACTGAAGAAATATTCATAATTAAGTGGATAATACTGGGATGGCCTTCCTAATCATTTTCTGTACCAAAGCAGGGGTGGGGCGAGCCACAGGCTGCGAGCTGGGGGCAGCACACTGGGTTTAGAGAATTTAAAAGTAATAAGCCACTGCCTGCAGAGGGGCAGAGCACCCCTGTCATCCCCGTTCTTGGTGTAGTGCTAATGAAACAAGTCAGGAAAATCAAACCCCAAAAGGTAAAAGAAACAAAAGTTGTGTACCTCAAAGAATCAAACTCTACACTGGCAATATGCCATATACACGGTTGAAGGAAAAACCCTTCACTTGAAATATCTGCAGTACAGGAGAGGCAGAGAAACATGACTAAAGGCAGTTTGACAAATGATAAGAAAAATGGATAAATGAATAAAGACACCAAAACATACAGGACATGAAGGGAAAAATATATTAAAGACTCCTTAGCCTCAAATAAAAAGTAAGCAAATTAAATAAAGACTTGAAAAATAAAAACATTAAGTTTTTTATTTTTGATCATTAATTTTATGAAGATTAAAAAAATAAGAAACCCAGGGGCGCCTGGGTGGCTCAGTCGGTTAAGCATCCAGCTTTGGCTCAGGTCATGATCTCACGGTTTGTGAGTTTGAGCCCCACGTTGGGCTTGTGCTGACAGCTCAGAGCCTGGAGCCTGCTTCAGATTCTGTGTCTCCCTCTCTCTCTGACCCTCCCCTGCTCGAGCTGCTGCCTCTCTCTGTCTCTCACAAATAAATTAAAAAAAAAAAAAAAAAAGAAACCCAGAATGGGAAATGAGAGCTCTAATTTGAGTATGAAGGGAATTTAAATTGACTAACTTTTCTAGGAGACAATTAATGTATCCAAATTGAAAACATGCACATCCAGCAATACCATGCCCAGAAATTTAATGTTTAAAAGATTAGTTTCACAAATGGACAAGGGCACCTGGACGGCTCAGTTGGTTAAAGAGCTGACTCTTGATTTTGGCTCAGGTCATGATCTCTCCATTTGTAGGATTTAGCCCCACACTGGGCTCCTTGCTGACAGGAGAGAAACTGCTTGGGATTCTCTCTCCCTCTCTCTCTACCCCTTCCCAGCTTGCATGTAATCTCTTTCTCAAATAAATTTTTAAAAAATTATTTCTTATAAATGGACAATTTAAATGTATAATTATGTCAATTAAAACATTGTCAATATATCAGAAAGTCAGAAAAAAACTTTAAATATACATAAAGTGGTTAAGTTAGTAAATTACTGTGCATACTAGCAATGAACTATGACACAACGGGGGCATCTGGGTGGCTCAGTGTGTTGGGCGGCCAACTTCAGCTCAGGTCATGATCTCAAGGTTTGTGAGTTTGAGCCCTGCATTGGGCTGTGTGCTGACAGCTCAGAGCCCGGAGCCTGCTTCAGAATCTGTGTCTCCCTCTCTCTCTGCTCCTCCTCTGATCATGCACAGCCTCTCTCTCTCAAAAAAAAAATTAAAAAAAGAAAGAAATATGACACAACTGCTAAAACTGATATCTGACATCGAACATGTCATTAACACTGAAATATTAATTAGAAAAAGAAAACTAAAGCAGAATTTACAATATAGCTATAAATAACTTAAGCACAACTGAATCAAGATACAGATATATCTCTGTTACCAGAGGGGTAAGAATTATTGCTGTTAACTTATTAGAAGCACATATTTTGACCTGCTTAATAGCATTTGCTGCTTTCATTTTGTGCCCTTATGTTTTGTAAATCAAATACTATTTAAAAGTGACTTGGCTTGGGGCACCTAGATGGTTCAGTGTTAAGTGTCAGACTCTTGGTTTCAGCTCAGGTTGTAATCTGTCAGTTTGTGAGTTTGAGCCCCACATCAGACTCTGCACTGGCAGCGTGGAGCCTGCTTGGGATTTTCTTTCTCTTTCCCTCTCTCTGCCCCTCCCGTGCTCTGTATCAGAATAAATAAATAAACTTAAAAAAATAAAATGACTTGGCCTGAGATGCGTCATCATGGAATCCTTCACGTCAAAACACAAAACGACAGGGAGGAGGGGGCCTGAGGGCGTTAAGCCCTAAGCTGTCAACATGATGTCTGATTATCAGTCTAACCGTGAGAAGACCCTCCAAGCTACTCTATGTGTGCCTTATCACTGAGGACGCCCCTGGAGTGGCAGCTGCAAGCTCGTCCAAAATTTTCACCTTACATTTAACTATGCTTGCCACCATAGTAGTATCGGGAAGAATACACTTTCAAGCTATTCAATTTATTCACCACTGAATTTAATTTGGGAAGAAAATGGACACTTTTAATATCACCTGCCATTGGGAAAGGTTAGAAATAGGATCATCTCCTGCGTCTTCACAAAGGGTCTATATCGCCGTATGATCTATGATCAATATTACGAATGACCTATGGGGCTCGTGGACCATCTCACCACACCGCAGGGATTCCCTGCTCAACACCAATGGCCCTCAAAGACTAAAAATGTCAAGTACTAACTGACATCTTAAGTGTACACTTGTTAAGTTAGGATGCTCATGTAAGTCTTTTACCGCTAGCAAAGATGGAATAAGAGGGACTAGATTTACCACCATGCATAAAACAAAGAAATAGCCAGACAAAATACGGTGGTCCCTGAGAGACAACAAACAAACAAGGCAAGTCCTCTGATGGCCCCGCAGAGAGTTTCCCGTCCACAGCACAGGGAAGGGAAACAAGAACAGAGCGTGGCACCCTCTAAGTTCAGAAGGAAGAGCAGAAAGTCTGGGAAAAGCAAAGGCAGGTAGAATGTGCCAGGCATTGTGCCAAACACTTTATATGAATTTCTTTATATGAATTTAATTTTCACAGAAATCCCCTAAAATAGAGATTGTTATTAGCTACAATTGTTTAACCAAGGAAAGAAGTTAGGTAATTTCTCTGGTCTCTGGTAGTAAGTGGTAGAGCAAGAATTCTAACCCAGACAGCCTGACTTCACAGCCCATGTTTAGCAGTATCCAGACAGCCACAGTCATATCTATCTTTGCCCTTCCAGATTCCATTGTGGTGCCTAGAATAGAATGTGCACCACTGGAGAAGATTAATTGAAAGTAATTGACACGGCTTTTTAAAAGTTTGGATATAAGTCCAAACTCCATTCAAATTTACGTTAACTTTTTGTTTCTATCACAGCCTCACACTTTCAAAATCTAGAGTAAATACTTATCATCTTGTTAAAAGTTTTCAATGACTTCCCCAAACTGAAAGATTCTACTATTTGGCCTGATTTAAAAGGCACTACATGAGCTAGAAAAGGGTTACACTGTGCTGTGTATTAGAAATATTTGCATGCTTGAAACACTGGACATGTTCTTGACCCTCATTCTAGACCAGAGATATTAAAATAATACCAATATCTGGGCTTCATCCCAAACTTCACAGAACTTAAATAAGAATCCCTAGGACTGAGGTCCGAGACCCACATATTTGAAAACTCTCCAGGGGCTCCTAACCCGTGGCCAGATTGAGAGTCCCACTCCATGCCTGCTAACATTGAATTGTAAATGATACAGCCCCAGGACACATCTTCTTTAATGACCCCTGAGACCTGCATGTCTCTTGCCCAGTCCCGAAGGACACTGCTGGGGGCACGCTGCTCCCCACCCTCCTGCTCAGTCCTCTCCCTCCTGCTCCAGGCCAAGGCATGTTGATTTTGCCTTCTGGCGCCCATCCCTGGCGTTGAGTCCTCTGGGCCTTCCTTCATCGACTTCCAGACTCCCCACATGGCACCAGGTCCTTCCTGGAAAGAGGAATCTTGGAGCCCTGGCCCACAGCAGGGAATCAAGCCCGCCCCCTCCCTCTGCCGGCTGCCCAACCTGCCCCCCTCGAGTGGAGCCCAGGGCCACTTCCTGCCACTGTGGGTTCTCCCAGTGTGGGGTAGGAGCGGCACCCTGAGCCCAAGGGACCCCCTCCCCTCCAGCCACAGGAGCAGCCCCCCCTCACTCCAGAACAGCATTTCTGTGGTGATTCCATGTGTCTCTGGGGTGCAGGGGCCTTCCTGGTCTCCCCCATACAAGACTTCCTCACTGACCCCTAGGTCCCCCCTAGATGTCACGAGCGTCCCTGAGTGTTTCTTTGGTTCTCTGCACACCAGTCTCTTGGTGGTTCCATGTGACTCGCTTGGGCACCAGTCGCTGTCCTTGTGGCTCCCCCTTGTTGATGACTCTCCTCCCTCTGCCTCCCTCCCCCTACACCCCAGCACAGAGCCGCCTCCTCCTGAACTCCAGACTGGGACAGATGGGAGGCAGACCCCCACCGGCATATTGTCTGTGACCCTCCATCTCCCTGTGCCCACCATGTCCATTTGTGTCCCATCCCCCAGCGTGTCCTTCCCCTCCTCACGCCTGGACAGGGGGCCCACCTTCCCAGCCAGGCCTCTCTCCAGCAGGCTCCAGACCCTCCCTCTTGCCATGGGGGTCTGAGCCAACTCCTCAGCCTCAACCATCAGCCTTCTCAGGAGAGGCTGAGCACGCAGGGCCACCATCCCAACCGCGGCACTCTGTCCACCCCCGCCCAGCACCTCCAGAGCTTTACTATTGCCCTTTCACCCCTTCTAGAAGCTTTTGCAAAGAACTTCATTCTGAAAAGTGTTTTTCTCATTCTCCAGACCTCCCCAAACTTTTTCATTCAATAAACTGGTGATTTCTTACCAAAAAAAAATAATAATAAAAAATAAAGACATTAGTCTTTTAGAGGTCATCTAATGTACAGCCACAATTGAGAAACACTTAACTAAATAATCCCTCATCCTCCATCTATAATTTAGACCATCAGGATTTCTTGCAGTTATCTAAATAAAACAAGTCATATTATACCTTAGTACCTTTTGCCTGGAAAGTCTACTTACTCTTGCTCTTTCATTGTTTTTGTTTTGTTTTCTCAAACTTCCAGCTTATCCTTTTTTAAGATATAATTCCAGAATCCTCTCCTCTATGAAGGAAGTCCTGACAATTTACAACTCAGTTAATTACTGGATCCTTTGTGTTCTTCTCACTATACCTTGATTGCCTATTGAAACTGACAAAATGTTTTATGATTATTTGTTTGTGTAATCCTGTTTGTCTTGGCAGAATGTGTGCCTTCTGGAGGGTAAAATTTACATTTATTCATGCATGTTCCCCCAAATCCACCACTAGAGCAATTGCCAAAATAGTCAGAGAAACTACAATATGCCAAGCTCTGTTCTATACTATTTGTGTGGACTATTTAATTTCACCCTGAAAACAACCCTATAAGGTAAGCATTAGTTTTTCTCATCACAATTTTCGTAAGTGAAAACTGAGCCCCAGGAAGTAAACCTACATTAACACCACCCAGCATGAAGTAGTAGAACCAGTTTGGTATTTGGGAAACATTCAATAAATTATTGCCAGATGCATAAATAAATGAATAGAGAATAAAGAAAAAATTTCCTGGGGAATTATCATAATAATTACAATATCAAAATAATTGGGAAAATATGATTCATTGTCTAAACGCTATTTTCAGAAGTAATTTTTCAGATAAGCTTGAATTTTAACAAATGCAATGAGTAAATAAGATAAAAATCTGTAGATCAAAAATCTATGAAATTTATAAGTTAGGTCTGACTACATATCACATCATGCACAGAAACATATGTTTTCCTTCCTTTTTTACTTTCAGAAGAGTAGAGCATGTTTCATAATCTCCCTCAGATAACAGTGCATAGCCAGAGAGTAACATTTTTATCTACCCAAAGACTACTGTATTTCTATGGATTTTGGCACAGTTGAAGCCATCATTCAGCCTTTCCCCTCAGTCAACAGTGCAACTGTCACAGGACCCAGAGCTGACTGGCACCAAGACAGGATATGACATAAACGTATCCATTTAACTGAGTTAAAGTTGATGCTCTCCTAAGTTATTTACAGTTGAAAGTACCCATCCCGCATTTACCTTTCACAATGCAAACAGACACTGTGTCCGTCCTTCCCAATAAGTGAACTGTTTCTAACTTGCACTCCAACTCTGGTGCTACCTGGCATGGGCTCTGCACCCGGGTAGCATGCATTTGCATTTTGTATGACTCTGTAGACATTTCTAATGGTCCCTAGACTTCAGTTTCCTTACCTATAAACCAGGAATAGTAATAGGACCTATGTCAGACACTCAAAAGGATTAAATGAGATAATCAAGCCACACAAAAGTCTAAGCATGAGGCAGCACACCATTCATACTACAAAAGGTCTGCTCCCTTTCCCATCTTCTCTGAAACAACAGTAATGAACCCATACTTACATGCGCGCAACAGAGTGAATGTACCACAGTAGGGGTAGTATAAAAAACACCCACACATAACACTTTAAAAAATGTATGGTCTTTTGTTTCTCTAGAAGCTTCAAAGTGAAAAATTACAACATTAAGAAGAAAAACCATTAAAAAGAAAAGACAGGAGATAACTGAAATCATATGAAAGGGGATGATTTTCTGCTCAAGCATAATTGTTTTTGGGAAGGAAAAGTTTGGTGATGGTGGTTAGCAATGGTGATGGTTATGTTATTTAAAATCTGACCATCATCTCCCTTCCCCCTCCCCCTCCCCCGTCAGCCCTTGGTTTGTTTTCAGTATTCAATAGTCTCTCATGATTTGTGATGGTCATGGACGGGGGGCACTGGTGGGGAGAAGCACTGGGTGTTAAATGGAAACCAATTTGACAACAAACTATGATTAAAAATAAATAAATAAAAATAAATAAATAAATAAATAAATAAAATCTGAGGCCAAGTTTTGGCTTGGGATCATCAGAAGTTCTCTAACAACAGTGAATTCAGTAATGATAAAGAGAAGGTTTGGGATATAGAAAGAAAAAATGTTTACCATGTATTAAGTAGCTGGGGGGAAGAGGACAGAAAAGAAGGGATCAGGCTTCGGGTTTTTCTGTTACGATCTTTCTCCATGTGTATTTTGCCACACAGTGATATAGCAGATTAAGAGGATCAGTAACAAGTATCTGGCTTGGCATGAAGAAGTAGTGGGATATTGAACAATAGGCAAATTTTGACCAAAACCAGGAAGTCAGACACTTAAAAGGAAGGGCCAAGAGTCTGAACAGAGTTGAACTGAGCCCAGCCCGCTGAGGGAAGTGGCAGGCTTGAGTCCAAGATCACAGTCACCAGGTACTACATGGAACAACTGTCCAAGAAGGTGAACAAGACATCAACAGTAGAATTTCTACTCCATGAACACTGTTACTGGTTTAGAATTGTGAGGGGAACAAACTTCAGGCCCCAGTTGAGTGGCCTGGCCTTCCTTCAGGTCACACCAAGAGTAATGAGCAGATGTCCCAAGAGAAAACCCCTCATCCTGTGTCCACATTTTCTAGGTGGGAATATATAAGACCTATGGGATTCCATCCCCCATGATTCTTCTTCCAAAACTACAATTGACAATATCTGCTGTCTATGATGGCCTCATTGTTTTGCCTTATTTATTTTGATTTTTTTAGTCACTAAGATTAAATATTTAAGCCTCGTTAAGTACATGTTAGAGTTGCATGTAATCGAGGAGAGAGATTTAGGATTTAAAGCCAAATAGCTCTGGATTCATTTCTCATTTAGACTGAATTCTTATCTTGACCACTTACTACATGACTTCCTGCAAGTATAGAATCTTGCTCTGAGCATCAGTTTCCTCATTTTATAGATAAGAAGATAAAAGCTAACTTTCAGCCTTGGCATGAGGATAAGACATCATGTGCCTAATGTATCTGGCACTAAGCCTGGTACACAGCAGGTGCTCAAGAGATGATAATTATTTTATTATTATTAAACAAGCCAGTGACACATGCAGCCATATGTACTTTGAAAGGTTGATAAGAGAACACACTCTACTTACAACACATAGGTATGAAAAACAAAAGGTAGAATATAGATTTTAAGCAAAAATAAAACCAGGCATCAGAAGCTGGGAGCTAGGGAGATGGTTAAAGAACAAACTAGGATTTTTTGCCAACTTCCAGACATCCTCTATTATCTTCCATTTTAGGCAACTGTTTTAGCTGAGGTACAATCATCATGATGTAAAGCCACCTGTAACTTTATTTACAAATAATCTACAAATAACTATACAAAATTTCTCTGAAGATGGAGCTGCTCCCCCAAACATAACTCAATCCCTCAATCTTCTATTCCCACTCAAACTGAAAACCAAAAGACAAGATGTCTGTACAGAGCCCTTGTCCTACGACTGTTTCTTACTAATCAGAACTGACTGAGATTCTGATGAATCTGAAGCTAGAAGAAAGAGAATGGGAGTTGAGAAAGGAAAAGAGGACTCCATGGAGTAAACAGTGATGTGAAAGAACACGTCTAAACATAGACCATGCAAACACAAGAGCACAGGAAGTAGATTTTCACTGGTAGAAAGTCAGGAAACAGGAGAATAGGATTATTAGAACAGGTGTGACAAATTGGGGTTGTGGATGATCCTAAAAAGCAACATGAAAATCTAAGGCAAGAAAATAATGTCTGTGATTTCTGGAGATAATAGATATCATGGCATCCAGAGCGGGTACATTTCACTTTACATAGTAACCATGACTCATCTTGCTATAGACAGCTAAAGAGAGAAGCTATATTATTTTTAAGTACTGAAGTACTAACAACTAACACATTTTAAAGAAAACTGAAGTGCAGTATTTAAAGGTTTAAACTCCTGTACCAGGGGCTCCTGGGTGGCTCAGTCGGTTAAGCATCCGACTTCGGTTCAGGTCATGATCCTACAGTCTGGGTTCGAGCCCCACGTCAGGCTCTGTGCTGACAGCTCAGAGCCTGAAACCTGTTTCTGATTCTGTGTCTCCCTCTCTCTCTGCCCCTCCGCCATTCATGCTCTGTCTCTCTCTTTCTCTCTCTCAAAAATAAAAATTAAAAAAAAAACTCCTGTACCAATCTACCAATAAGGAAAGAAATAAAGAAGAAGAAAGGATACCCATGTCAAGAGCAGAACAACTAAAAACTTTCAAGTCCAAGTCCCTATCTGAAACTCTTGGAGCCAGAAGTATTTAGAATTTTATACTTTTTCATATTTAAGAAAGTCAATAATAATGCATATAATTCCATAAACTCAGTAAGATTGGGGCCGGCAGCCTGTATTCAAATGTGATCTTTTCTGACATGAAACATACGCACATTCACACTGACAATATGTGTGAGAAATAAAGACTATACTAAGTATCAAGTTGGTTCGGGTCAGATTTTGTCACTAAATCAGTTATTTAAAAAATCTTTGGGTTTTCCAAGTTTTTTGGATTTCCAAGTTACAAGAAATGGTTTGGGAACCTGAATTTGGTTTGTTTCATTTTTAGGTAAACATGAACAGTACCTAGATTGCAATTCTGCTGTTCCTTTTTACCACCTCTGGAGCATCAAAATGTTTTAAAAATGCAACTTTTAAAAATATAATTTGACATCAAACATTATCTATTTCTCCCCCTGGGAAATTATAACAGTGGATTGTTTCTCCCCTATAGAATATAGTGATTAAAATCACTATGTACTGGTCATAGTTATTCACACAAGAAATGTCTGTTCACAACATGATAGGACATGGCATTCTCTCGATTCTCCTGAACTGACAACTGAAGTCCCTGGTGATCCATCCTGGGAAGGAACTGACAAGCAAACCTTCTCATGTACCTGGTGTGCCCTCTGATGTCTTTATCCCCATTCTACAGCAGTACTGCGCGATGCCGTAGTCCGCAATCTTTGCAATGACAGCAGCGTTGGGGTACAGGGTGAAGAGCAGCACATTGTGAGGCTTCAAGTCACGGTATATAATCATGGCTGAGTGCAGGTATCTGCCAGACGACACACGGGCAGAGTCATTAAAATGTGACTGTATTATTACAACTTTTGTCATGATTTAAGTATGCACATCCATTATCCAAAGCATCAAAAATTCTGTGCTAAGGTTTACCCCTCAAAGTGAAGAGATATCATAGAAGGGAATGAAAACATATAAGCCAAATATTACAAAACGAGCTTGTGCTTTTAAAACTAAACAACAAACCAACAACAACAACAATAACAACAACAAAAACAGGTCAATCCTGATATGTGAGTGATTTAAACTTTAAGGCACAACGAATTTAAGCAAAGTACCAGTTTTTGGTGAGTTTCCTTTCGTACATTTAATAATTACTGAAAAGAATTCTGAACTCTCTCAAAGGTCATATGACTATTTTAATTTGTTTAAAATGTAAATATGTTAAATATGAATTGATAGGATTTTGCTGTAACTCTCTAAAGTAACTCCATCACCACCTTTCCTTACATATTCACAAAATTCAGATTTCCACAGCCCCTCCCCGCTCTGTCTTCCTTGCTCCATGGTGCCAATTTGCTATAGCTCTCCACGTGATCTCCCAGGCAAATTATGACCTACCTTGAAAGGACAATTTTTTAGAGAACTTAACAGAGGTAGATCTAAGTCCTTTGTTTGTTTGCGGCTTTTGGTTTGGGTCACATCGCACCAATAAATATTTACTCAATTACCAATTACCGCTAGAGGGATTATGGGCAGAGTGGCAGCAATACTCTGACCCTTCCATTGCATGATGGCCTAAAGTGCATGTATCATTTAATTGCATCAGCTACTGTAGAAGTTTCTTTCTCTTCCAGGATGTAGTCAGGACATTTGACATTAGGCCTACTCATTTCACTCTACATATTTTTGGCTGAAAAATAAGATAAATGTACTAATGAAGTTGACCTTAACAACGAGTAATGGACTCAAAAGAAAATTTACCAAGGGCTTACGGAAAGGCCATTAGCTACCCTTGCCCTGTTGAAGGGAAAAGCTGGGAGATTAAGAAGAAAAAAGTTAAAGCCAAGTCATGCATAATTGAATAGCATCCAAATCCTTCCGAATGCATGCCTCTTCCAGAATATTTATAGAACATAGACTCTCTCAGGATATTTCTCAAAGGTTAAAAAAAATATTTAAACATAATTTGAAATAATGTCAGTGGGAGGGAAAGATTAACTGGGTTAGTTAAAATGTTCAATTATAGAATTTAATCTTAAAAAGCACAGTTTTAATAGCTTCTAATAGACTAGCAAAATAGCTTTTGATATATTAACAAGTACAGAGCTTGCCTTACTGAAAATAATTCCTCTGTAACTTATGCATTATATGACAATGAGCATTGTCAAATATTTTATTAAAATAAACCGGTCTAAACTCAGTTAGTCATTCTTTAATTGTCATTATCATCAGAGTTACTAAGTAACTCCTTTCTTTATAATTAAAAGTAAACTTTATCTCATCTTAAATAGAATTAATCATGCATTCATTCACTTAACAAATCTGTATTGGGTTTCTATGAGGGTCAGTCACTAGGGGATATAATAATATCCTTATATCTTATATATCTCTTATATCCTTATATCTGTGCTCTTAAGCAGTCAGAATCGAGGAGAGGCAGGTCATCCAACAAGGCTGCAGAACTGTGGTGGGTACCGAAAGCCAGAGGGTGAAAAACAGAGGTAAAGATAACAAAGCAGACTCTCCCATTAAACTCTAGGTTTTCAACCTTGATAAGATAATATATATAATGTCTGCCTTTTCCTCGCCAGCACCTAACACGAAGTTCTGCATACAGCCAACCCAAGAAATATGTGCTAGAGAGACCATCTATTCAGAACTTCATTGTGGAGATGGTATGTGAGCAAATTCAACAGGAAAATGAATTCTCTAGGCAGACAAGTGTGTGAAAAGAGGAATGACAAATGCAAAGAAAGACATGGATGTCAAGGAAAAGTCAAGACCTTCAGAATGATTAGAATGTAGAATGAGGGCAGTGGAAAGGCAAGAGGCTGCAGAGAAAAGCAAGAGGCATACACAAAGAGTTTTGATGCTCTGTCAAGGAGTTTGTACATATTTCACAAATAGCTTGGAATTCCCAGGGAGTTTCAAGCATAATTAGATTTTTATTTTAGCATAAATATTCTGATAATTCCCTAGAGGTACTGGACCGAGGCAGCTATAGTGGTATAAAACTAAATGAACTGATGGAAAAGATAATGTGAAACAGTCAAAGACCTGGTGGCCAAATGGATATTTACTTTTGGGAGGAGAGGGGTAGCCTAGCAGTGACTACAAGGATCTTCCTCAGCAAGTGGAAGATACAAGGGAAAAAAACAGATTCATGGCAGGAGGAAGTAGCAGAGAAAGGAAACTCAATTTTGTGAATAATGAAACACAGAAGCTTATGGGAAATACAGGTGACCATATCTTCAAGGTAATTGAGAATTATGATAAAGAGCTCTAGGGAGAAGACTGAATTAGAAATGAAAGCTAAGTTGTAGGCAATACTGTAAAAGATAGAATATGTAATGCAAAAAAAGTTTTGTATTATCTTTCTAAACAGCTCCATCTCTTAAGGGACTCCAAAGGAGTGTGACTTCATTGTCTCTTTCTACCTCTGTAGTTACAGTTCTATGCTGAAATTTGCAGAGACAAATATTAATGTTGAATTTTTAAAAACATACTTAGTGTTGGTAGAAGACTGAAAGCTACTAAAATCTACTAGCTTCTTGTGGCACAAGATCCAGAAAGCTGTCCTGGCATTAGGCTGAAATCATGCGAATTAAAGGATAATATGCTGAGATTTCATTTACTTCATCAGGAACTGCAAGAGTTGTTATTTAAAGTAAAGTCTCAGAGAACCAAAAATATGTTACACCTTAGAGGTGAGGTCTTTCAAATGGTGGTGAATAAGAGATAGCAACTGAACATTTTATACATAAGCATTCTGGAATCATGTGTTAGAATAAGGGAAAAACTTGGGGACTTAGGAAAGTGACGGATCCTGCTCTGAAAGGCACCAGAAGTTGTTGCCTGTTATCTAGACTAATTTAACACACGGTTCCCCCTGGTGGTCAAAAGCAGATATACCAACCCAATCCAAACTGCAATACTGTTTCATTAATAATTTGTATGCTTTTCTGTAGCTTCCGGACTCTTTTCGAAAAGGAAAACCTATTTATTTTATGTGCCTGTTATATTCTCTATACAATATTAAGTTATATCTTCCTGGTTTGGTTTTATCTGTTTGTGAGCAGTGTTTCTCTGTGTTCCTTGCCATCCATTCTATTTACATTTCTGGACACTGCCACAGAGGAACAGACAGTGTTTCAGAAGAGCAGGAAGAGAAAGAAATCTGCATTCGCTGTGTGGCTGCAGGCGCCAGGCACTGGGGTCCTCCCTGTCTCCTGTCTCCCTCTCTCCCTACCTCCAACACGTATTTACTGAGGGCTCACCATTCCAGGTGCCAGGGATATGAAGGTGAAGATGGCAAGTCCTATCGTGGCCCTTAGATTTTAGCGCAGAGACAGATAATGAACAAATTCTTTAAATGAAAACACAAAGAGTTCTACCGGTGCCAGGGAGATGCCAGGTAGGCAGGGACATCCTGAGAGGAGACCTGAAAGAAATGAGCAGTGAGTCAAGAGGACAGCTGGGGGCCAGAGAAGAGCTGGTATGAAGCCCAGGGTGCACTCGAGAGACCTCAGAGAAGCAAGTGGCTGAGCACAGTGACCAAAGAGGGAGGCAGCAGAGGGGTGATAACGGGATAAAGACTTGAGCCAACTTCCACGTAGAAAAGCCACCCTGGTCGCTGCTGTGTGCGGAGGAATAGGAGGCACAGGTGAGAGCGGGCGGGCGGGTCACCAGGAGCCATGACGGCGGCTCAGACGCTGAGGGCCAGCAGAGAGGCTGTGAGAAGCAGCTGCATCAAGGTAGGTTTTAATGGACTGCTGAAAGTATTTGCTGAAGGATTAGGTACGGGATGTGAGAGAGAGGAAGGAAGGAAGGACGACTCCAAGGTGAAATAAGTGTGTGACTGGAGATGGGGGCAGGGGAGGAGGAGGAAATCCAGACTTTAATCGGGGATGTCTTCAAAGATCACAAAAGCTTTTGAAAGGTCACACACTGTATTAGTCACAGTTTACAGACTCTAACAGACGACTTTCAGAGGTATAAAACCACAGGTATGTGTGTGGAGCGGTGACTTCTCTGGGTTCCTCTGTCTCCCAAGACTGCGGCCTTTCCGCTCTCTCGTGCTGCCTCCTCACGCTCTGTCTCAGTGTGAGCTGGCTGCGGGGCGGGTGTGCCTCAGACACAGGAATCACTCCAGTCCCCTTCAGAAATACGGACCAATCCTTCCTTATTAGAATGATCCATGATAGCTGGCACTTTCATTGGCCCTGTGAAATTTACCCTATATTTTTTTAGGGCAAGGAGGTCATACAGGGTCAAGAATATGAACTTTGGAACAAGTTTCCTGGCTCCAAATTCTTTTTTTTTTTTTAATATTTTATTTTATTTATTTTGAGAGCGAGAGAGAGAAAGTGCAAGCAGAGGAAGTGCAGAGAGAAAGGGAGAGAGAAAGAATCCCAAGCAGGCTCTGCACTGGCAGTGCAGAGCCCGACACAGGGGCCCGAACCCACGAACCATGAGAAAATGACCAGAGCCAAAATCAAGAGTCAGATGCTAAACGACTGAGCCACCCAAGTGCCCCCAAATTCTACTCAACTATGACACTCTGCATTGTCTTCCTACTCTTACTTTATGAAATTAAAAAATCTGTTCAGGGAAATGGTAGTTTTTCCCTCAAGTTGTTTGTGAACTGTTACTGGGACACGGCGTTACTGGAAAGTGTGGTTCGCTGAACCTAAGTGTAGGTTCGGGTTCACTCTTGTCACACACAGAGTAGAAAACCACATGCCCTAATTAATTACCTCAAGCCATCAGCCACATGGAGTGCGATCCTGTGCTGTAGGGTTCTGGTGAGACTGGCCTTGTCGTGCTGAAGCAAGC
>NC_043709.1:72039297-72074169 GCF_006229205.1 Suricata suricatta
TTTGTTTTTCAACAGGAGAAACAAAACAAACTCTTTTTTTACTCCATAAGGAGGGGACAAAACTGGGATTTCCTAACTAAACTCAGGTAGACTTTGGGGGGAAATGTGATCATTTTGCATTTTCACAAGCGCATGCAAAACCAGAGTTCCAGGAGGTTAAGACGTCCAATTTAATGTAACAATAATGGATTTCTTACTTGTCTCAACAGTCTAAGTGACGTGTGTTTATTAAAAATCTTCACAGCCACTTCTTCTCCTTCATAGGCTGCACGATAAACAGATCCGAAACTGCCATCACCTTTTGAAAAAAAAAAAAAAAAAAGGTACAAAGCATTTCCATTAATCTGTCCACGCAGAAAAGCTAGATAAATTATACCGGTTGTAATTACGTATGTTTTATACATGAAGAGAAATCTGACCCATGTGTTTCATTGAATCCAGTCTCCTTTGATGCTTCCTCCCGCTCTGCTACTGTGGTGACTATGATACGCACCTGAAGGTTTTGTCCCAGCCTTCCCGTCTTCCGTTGACATACTCCCTACTCAACTAGGTCACCGACTCCCTAACTTCATCTATTCCGGTGTGTTGAGTGTTTCTACATGTTAATTCACAGCCACAAGCCACATGCTGAACTCTATCCTGTATTTACAATTTTGCACTGGAGACCACCGCATGCCCCTCCAAATCTCAACCACGCTCCATCAGAAGCCACATTCATTACCTCATCTCCAAACTAGCTCTTATTCCATCTCACATATCTGATTTAAAAAAAAAAAAAACAACTTTCTGTGGTCACTATGGACTCAAAACTGAAAAATCATCTTAGCTCTTTGCCCCATGCCTTCTTTCTGTTTCCACTCCCTGGGTTCTTTCTGCCTAGACCATGGAGGCCTCCTGAGTTCACTACCTCCAACTCTCCTGCAAAATCAATCCCCCTATAATTATACTTTGATCCTGACACTTTCTTGTTCAAAAACAAATTATTCTACATAAAATCCCAAATCAGGGATATACCCAAGCTGTAGCTCCGAATTTCCCCTGCGGCTCTCTTCCTGCCCTACTGCTCATTCCCTAGTCTCCCACACAGAGCTGTGGCTGCACAGGACATCTGAAAAGTTTTCTAAAAATACCAATGTCTGAGTCCACCCTCAAAGATTCTGACCTAATTCACAGGAGTTACTGGTCATTAGGATTTTTCTTTTCTTTTAATTCCCCAGATGATAGTAATGAACACCCAATGAGGGTTGAGAACAACTATCCTGGAAAACTGGAAGAGTCAAAATCTCCTGAGCATGCTGGGTATCTTCAGGCTGCCGCGCCCTTGTTATGCGGTTACTTAAAGAGCTTTACTGCTCCATCATCTCAGTCTCTGTGGTGTTTATCAAGTCTATAAAGTACAGTACATTGAGATAGCAAAGCAGGACTCGACCATGATCAGCTCTGTGGGCTGTTCCTCCTCACTGACATACAGTATAGCCTTAATTTGTACAGTATTTATGGTTCTCATCCAGTGCTTGGAAATATAAGCACTTGATCGACATAAGCGAATGAATTCAGAAAAATCTACAAAGAAATACAACAATGTTGACATATATTATGTCTAAGTGGAGGAATTATGCATCTATGGAAAGCTTAGATATTTTATGCTTTTAAAATATTTTTGTATTAATTGTGCATTTTAATCTATGATAAGTATATGTAAGCATATATTGTTTTATGTTCAGAAACAATGCACATTAAAAATATATTCATAAAACAATTCTATTAATATTCACAAGTCTATTAAGAAGTGTCATATAGTAACTACTGTCTCAGAAGGAAAGTGTTAACTGAAGACCTGAAATTCACTCACACCGTACAAGGAAAATGGAAACGAATGACCTCTACCATACCACCCTAGCATACGCATAATGAATGGGGAGTCTTGATTATAAAATGTTTTTATTTTTTTAATATATTGTATGTTTATTTATTTTTGAGAGAGAGTGCACAAGAGCAAGAAGGGGAGGGGCAGTGAGAGGGGGACACAGAGGATCCAGGTAGGCTCTGCACTCTCAGTGCAGAGCCCAATGTGGGGCTCAAACTCATGAACCATGAAATCATGACCTGAGCCAAAGTTGGACGCTTAGCTAACTGTACCACCTGGTGCCCCAAAAATGTTTTTGGAAAGATATATCTCATTTATTTATATCAGTGATTCTCAACTAGGGTGATGTTGCCCCTCTACCCTTACCCCCTACCTGTTTCTAATGTCTAGAGATATTTTTGATTGTCACACCTGGGGAGGGGGTGAGGCAATACCATTAACATCTAGTAGGTAGAGGCCAAAGATGCTACTACACATCATACAATGCACAGGACAGTCCCCATAACAAAGAACTATTCAATCTAAAATGGCAACAGTGCAGAGTTTGTTTGAGAAACCCTGATCTAGATTGTGAATGTACATGAAATTGATGGGTCTATGAGGCATGAGACTAGAGAATGAGGAGTACTTAAATAAACACTTTACTTGCTGTGCAATTAATGAAATACAGAAAACAGGTGCTTTTGAAGGTGGTCGAAAGGTACAAACTTCCAGTTCTAAGATAAATAAATATGGGGGATGGAGCGTCCAGCTTCATGACGTACTGGAAGCTGTTAAGAGACTTAATCCTATGAGATCTCAGCACAAATTAAAAAATACTTGCTTCTTTTTCTTTTATTTTGCATCTAAATGGGATGATCAAATTTTAACTAAATTCATTGTGGTAATCATTTCATGATAAGTGTAAAGTCAAATCATTTGCTGTATCCCTTAAGCTTCTACCGTGCTGTATGTGAAATATTTCAATAAAACTAAAAAAAAAAATCCCACAGGTGCTTCAAAATGAACTTTCTGAACATTTCTACATATGTTGTTCAAAGCGTCCATTAATATGAAACTCATCTTAATGCACCAATAAGAGTATTGTGGGGAGCTTTGTCAGATGGTTTGAGACTCCTTCAGAGAAAGAATTCATAGGCCTGGTACTTACCTGCACCCTTTGAATCGCAGGTCAAGTTTGGTGTTGGTCAAGATCTAGGATTTGGCATTGACTATTCAGCAGTTTGTGTTAACCCACTATTACTAATATATTCATTTCCAGAGTTGCAAAACATTCAAATTAATTCTAAATTTCTCAATGTGAAGAATAAAGGTACCAAGCAGTTTATTTATCTCTACATGTCATGTTCCAAATTTGGGACATTCTCTGTTAATAATTTTAATGTACTGACATATTTTAGGCATTCTCTGTGGAAATTTAATTAAAATGAATACACACACAACAACCAATATTCCACAAAGTAAAGCCAGAACTGTCCTCCAGTTCTTTACATTAAGTCAGTGCTCTTCATAGCTCCCAATGACTCTCAAGAAGGCCTTGAACTTGAGTATGTCACCAAGTTAATGCTTCTGAATTTTTAATCCCAGATTGTTTTATGAATATTTTTATGAGAATTCATGCCTGTTATCCTAAGGCACAAGAGGTGTTCTTCCTTTACTTATTCCTTTACTTTCTGAGACTGAAAAATGACAGCATTACACAACTGAAATCTCCTTATCTCCCTCCCCCACTTCTTGCACTTAAAGCAAATGCAAGGATATATTTCACAAATGTGTGCTTTTATGGTAGACCCATCCTTATCTCAAACCTAATCTATAAGAATGTGTGCAAAGCAAATTCCTTACGTGACACGTTACTTTAAAATATATCATTCCAAAAAATACATTATAATATATGAAGACACTAAAAACTATTTTAATATAATTATTTTTGAATATATTCTCGATTAAAAGGAAAAATTACATCCTAATTTTTATTCTCAAACCAATAAAAACAGTTACCTAAGAGAAATTCTGGAGCTTCTTCAAATTCCAATTCATCATTATTCAACATAATATTTCTAGGTAGGTCAGCCAGAATTAAGTCAGGAGCAATTTGAGATATAGGAATGGTGAGCCTTGGTTGATCTGGATTGACGAGAAGGTCTCCTGAGAAGTACATAAAACATTTTTTACAAGCAGACTTTGAGGGATGTACATAAAAGTGTGCTTTTGACTTACACAAATAATCACATTTCTTACAATCTCTAGTCACACTCTTAGATTATCTTACCAATCCTACTTTTCTCTAGAAAATTTGAGAAAGTTTTAAAGGTTCAATTAATTCCTACCTACTTGGAATGTTAAACACTCATTCCTAGGTTCGCTCATTAGAAATCAGAAATCAGAACTGCCTTAGACTATCTGACACCTGCCTTGAAAATAATCTATTCTCGACTCTTAGCACATTCATGGGGGCACTTATTATATGGTTAGGAAGTTGTAAGTTATTTCTATGAATCATCTATTTCATTTTTAGAAAGTATAATTAATATAAAGTATTAGATTAGTTTCAGATATACAATATAAGGATTCAAAAATTCTTTACATTTCTCAGTGCTCATCAAGATGAATGTACTCTTTAATTCCCTTTACCTATTTCACCCATCCCCCAACCTGGTAACCCATCCTTTCTGGTAACCACCAGTTTCTTCTCTGTATGTAAGCATCTGAGGTTTTTGTGTATCCTTTTTTTTTTCCCCTTTGTTCATTTGTTCTATTTTTTTAAGCTCCACATATGAGTGAAATCATATGGTATTTGCCTTTCTCTGTCTGACTTACTTCACTTAGCATTATACCCTTCTAGGTCCATCTATGTTGTTGCAAATGGCAAGACTTCATTCTTTTTATGGCTGAGTCATATTCCTGTGTGTGTGTGTGTGTGTGTGTGTGTGTGTGTGTGTACACCACATCTTCTTTATACAATCATCTATTGATGTACACTGGGTTGCTTAGCATCACTAACTATCAAGGAAATTGCAAATCAAAACCATGTTGAGATATCACCTTACACCTGTTAGAATGACTACAATCAAAAGCAAGAAATAATAAGTGTTGGCAGGGATGTGAAATAAAACAAACCCTCATGTGTTGTTGGTAGGAATTGGTGCAGCCATTGGGGAGAACAGTATAGAGGTTCCTCAAAAAATTAAAAATAGAATTACCATGTGATCCTATTATTCCACTACTGATCTTTACCCAAAGAAAATAAAAACATTATTTTTAAAAGATATATGCATGTTTATTGTAGCATTATTTACAAAAGCCAAATTATGGAAGCACGCATCATTTATTTTAATCCTTGTAACAATTCTATAGGTAGTAAAGCATTCCCATTTAACAGATGAGCTTATGTTGCTTAAGGAGCCAGTATCAAACTCTCAAACTAAAAATTTTCTGAATCCAGAACACAAAGGTCTTATTGGTAACAAATATAATACATCTTTCTCATCACTATAATTGAATGCAGTATCCTCTAACTCATCCCTGAGAGGTAAGAATAATTTTTACATTCATTAGAAAATTCCACAAATACTAAAAGGATCGCTTAAAATACATCTGAAGTTGTATCAACACTACCTTCTTCTGCTTTCTTCATTAAGTCATCAAGTAAGATTTTTTGATGCTCTTCGCCATCATTAAAACTATATAATGCCCATTTCTTCAACAGAGTTTCTCCTTCACCACAGATATCAATCTCCAGTAATCCAGGAAACCATTCTTCCATGAGAGAATCAATGTGGTCCACAACTTGGCCCAAAAGAATACAGCCTACATAATCCAAAAAAGAACTTATCAATACCTTATCCAAACCTCGTCTTGCTGCAAAGCTAGAGAAAGAGATCTATAAGTATTTTCTTAAAGTTTAGATTTCTTTAGTGGTTCAATTCAAGGTTGAATTAATTTCCTTACCTTTTCTACAAGAAGGAACTGTAATTTTTAAGACACTCTCTGGATGATGGTCTAAGACTTCAGATCCTACCAGACAATAAGCTTCAGGAGACCAATTCAGGTAGATGCCTTGTCGCCAATACATTCTGTTTGGGCGAAGTGCTCGTTCTAAAAGAAGTTTAAATGGACCCAAAAGAATCTATTACTCATTAACTACTCCATAAATTAAAGGGGCAGAAAAATCACAGCACATCCCACAAGTGACTAATAGAGCTATATTTGTTTTGAAACAAAGCATTGGAATCATTAATGATACAAGTCCTCATCCATATCTATTATATGTGAAATTATTTTATCCTTAATTTTGCAATGAAATAAACAAATGCCCAGTTGGTAACCTAAAAGAGATTTCAGGTTCATGATGTTAAGTAGTTTATGTTTAATAGAAGAATAATAATAATAAGTAAGTTCTTACAAGTTTTAAAAAGAGGTTGCTGGCCATGCTATAATAAAAACTTATTGAACATTTCATTTTAATGCAATGTAACTTATATACTGATTAACTGTAAACAAGATATGGCTTATTTCAGAATACAGTAACACCTCCATAAAGTTGATTTTTAACCTCCCCTCCCAAAATGACATTTTCCCTGTGGAGCACTAACATCTTTTCTTCCAGAAGGAAGTGCAGATTATAACACCCATTTTTATTTATTTATTTATTTTATTATTTTTTTAATCCCTCAGGAACTCTGCAGCAGAAGAGAGCTATTATTGTTTCTAGACTGAATGGTCTGCATGGCACACCTGTTACCTTTGTTAAGTAAAACTCCCTGGCTTTGTAGTGATAGTTGTTTCTGGTTTTCCTTTGTTCATTTGCACGCGTGCATGTGTGTGTGTGTGTGTTTATACAACAGCAACTCCTAGTAATCTCACTTTCTAAAAATCTTTGCTTCTAGTCTACTCTGGCTCAGAAAGCAAGACATTCATACTTACTATAAATGTGTCTAAAATAAAAACAAATAGGCTTTAAGTGAGCACCTGAGAAATTTCCTTTATGAGCTAATATGAGCCTATCTGTCTTTATCTTGGCTACTCTGAAGTCTTAAGAGTTTCTATTTTGATTTTCAGTGGCCTTATAAATAAGGAAACTCTGTGGAAATGACATATTAATTTGAATATGCTTTCCTCCTAACTTCTCAAATATTGAGTCTTCATTAAATACATACCTCTTCCTGAAAGCATGTAAGGTGAAATTTCAAGCAAACGGTTGATTAACCTTGACCAAAATCCCATTGGAAAATACGGCATTTCATATAGTCGAATGATAATTTCAGAGTTCTCACAATGGGGGAGCTCTATCACAGGCCTGTGGTCAGACAAACTAAAGAGGAAAGGACAGCATTATACAGCATCGTAACACCCCCAGCCCTGTTATCCAGAGTGCATTTCCACTTGAGAATCTATGAGTTGAAGATAAATATTCTAGGCAACTGCACTTTTTTATAATGCTCTTTTGCTACATGTCCTCTCTTCTTCAAAAAATTCCATGGCTATTTAATTAATTCAAATGCATGCTCAGATGCATGATATGTTTTCAGTAATCCTATTTACACTAATAAATAAATTATTACAATTAGGCAGAGACAAGTTTGAAGTGATTATATAAAACTTAAAAAATGCAAGTCCTAGAAAAATAAGGTGTATATATATTTTTGGAATTAGATATCATCTAGCAATCAATGTAATTTGCACTCTTCAATGTCATACACCTTATAACATTTCCCAGTAATAAGAACATATAAAGCAACCTTCTATAAAACAAGGTTAGAACCAAGTCCTCCCTCATGTAGCCACTCTCCACAAAAAATTTACTGCCATAAATTCTTCTGATGAAAATTCACTATCTCCCCAGAACCTGTCTAATATAAATCTCTCAATGCCATGTAGGAATATACATGAACACACACACACACACACAAACACACACACACACACGATAATCACTATTTACCTTTCTTAAGTAATTTAAGCATTGGTAAACAAACAGCAATTATATACATAAAGCAAGTATTCACTGTACCTTTAAAATGTCAAATGCAGTGTTTTCATTAAATGTTATATATTTCAGTAGTAAGTGTACACAAGAAGCAAAAAAAATTAATACATTTATCATAAGCCAAAGTTATTTTGACAATTAAAACATAAAACAGATGGTGAGTTTCCACAAGCTAATTGAAATTTTAAGTTTAGGTTTACCTGCTTGGAACCAGCAAATATTCTTCTCCTATTGGCAGGGCAATCTGGAATTTTTCCAGGAGTTTAAAGTACTGTGACATGTAGTTCTTTGGAAACCTCTTTTTCTTTGAAAGAAATTTTTCCACATCTCTACGTGATATGATTCCCTTAGGATGTTTTGGATAGCCTTCCACTTTCACTGTCAAAATCTGAAAGATTTAAAGTTGTAAATAATCACTACAATCTGTTTTCTGAAAAGCATTTTGTGTCTCTTTGCTCCGTGAAAATGATCAGAACAACTTTAACATTTAACAGCCTTAAGCCACAGTTTAAATGAGACGATAAAAGTGACTGTCTCTTAGACTGTCACAGCGCCGCGTGCAAAGTGCACATGACAATTTTTAGCATTTAGTATGCCCTCATATGTTAGCCATTACTATCCCCACATTCCTATCCATTTCATTTAGCCAAGTTAATTTTTATAAGAGGTTTGTTCTTAATTACTTTAGTAGATCTACAATGTTTCAGGGCTACTAAAATAGGAGCAAATGTTTCGCACATTATCAGGTCATTGGGTGAAACACTGGATTGTAAAATCCTTAGGCCCAAGGACCTGTCTCACTCATCTCTATCTCTATTTGGCACATATGTTTATTGAATAAACGAATGCAAGACTGACTGAACAGAATGGTGTCTAACAATAATATATCACGGGTCATTACATAATAAAAATTGCAGTTGGCACTTCTCCCATAATGTGTACTTTATAGCTCAGATCGCCCTTACACATTAGGTGGTAAGGAAAATCATTTGCTATTCTGGCATTTTTAAAATTTATTTGTGTAATGTTTATTTATTTTTGAGAGAGAGCAAGACAGAGCATGAGGGAGAGAGGGGCAGAGAGCGCGGGAGACACAGAATCCCAAGCAGGCCCCAGGCTCTGGGCTTGAGCACAGAGCCCGACGTGGGACTCTAACTCACTGACCTCAGTATCGTGATCTGAGCTGACGTCAGACGCTGAACTGAGTGAGCCACCCAGGTGCCCCCATCTGGCATTCAAAAAATTTTATTTCAGTTTATTTATTTTGAGAGAGAGAGGGATAGAAATAATTCGAAGCAAGCTCTGCACTCTCAGCACAGAGCCCAGTGTGGGGATCAAACCCACAAACTGAGATCACGACCTGAGCCAAAACCAAGAGTTGGACATTTAACTGACCGAACCACCCTGTTCTGTCATTTTTAAAGTAGCCAAGGCTTTGTCTCACAACTATCTAACCCCAACCATATTTTATATTTGCTTTGTAAGAGTTTATTTACTGGTTATTTCCTCCAACGAGACTTCAGCTCCATGAATGCACAAACCCTTGTTCCCTCCAGAACAGTATCTGGAACACCACAGTTGTCAAATCAATATTGTCGGAGGGGTGAATGTGGGGAAAATGAGGTTTGGAGCATTTTACCATGGGATTAGGTTTATAGACACTGGAGTCAAACTACTTGGTTTGAAATCCTAACTTTATTTCTTCCTGAATATGTACTTCTGAATAAATTATTTAACCTCTGTGTCCATCAATTTCTTCATCTTCAAAATGGGGGCTGGTATAGTACCATTAAAATAGCTGCCCTGAGAATTACAAGAGAAAATATTTAAATAGCACATAACTAACCTCTTCTTGCCATTACTGTATAATTATTCTAATTTATTTTACTTAGACACGTTGATTTTAAAATAGAGATTTGTGCTTGACTTTTTTAGTGGATCTATGGTGTGCTGCCACTGTCTGTAGTAGATAGTTTACAAATACGGACACATCAGTATCTTCTCTCCCTACACGGACATGGTGTTCAATCCTTTGAGAAATTAAATCCACCCATTCTCCTCTTGAATCTAGACAGGCTTTGTGGCTACTCTGGTCTCTAGTAGCAGGACTGATATTTTACCAGTTCAGGGCCTAACCTTTGAGAGGACTGGCCATATGAGAGGCCACATGGAGGAACACCAAAATGTTGAGTGTGGCAGCCTGGTTAAGGGAGGAAGCCAAGTGAATGACCCTTGCCCTGTGGAACAGAACCACCCAGCTGAGCACAGTCGATCCACAGAATAGTGAGAAACAATAGTGTTGATGTTTTACCCCAAGTTTACTTGTTTACTCCAAGTTTTGGGGTATCTTATTACATAGCAATACAAAACTGAAACACTGTATTAATTTTATCACCTTTAAAAGACCTCCTAATATTCCTTCAGCCTAATAACTTAGAATGCCAACTAATGCACTTATGGAAAGAAAGAGAATTTTCCAGATTCCTCACCCAAGTGTTTATCAAGATTAAACTGGCATGCAAGCTTTTTAATGTTCCACATGATTACCTCAATAAGCATCTTTCATATCTCTTTTATCATACAGGTAAATGAGTTTTACAAACTTCTCTGTGCAGCGATGGAAATTTCTTTAATAAGCTTAGTGACCTAATAGTCTGGGTCACAGACAGGGTGGGCAGGCTTATTAGAGCTTTTGCACCACGAAATTATTTCTGCCCTTCCTTTGATGATTCATGGAGGTGAATACCCCTATTTATTTTTGCTGATGGGTATAAGTCATTCTGGTCTTCATTTGATTATTTATAGCTTTCATTCTCTTCTAAGTATTGGTGGAAATGACATCATATTTTAATATATCAGCAAAACAAATATATAGCATTTATAAAATTATTAAGAAACTTAAGTTAATATTATACTGACTCTTTAGATCTTTCAATATAACTTTGGACTGTTAAATTCTTGACTTAATTTTCACTTGTTATCATGTCTATATGACCACTATGCTAATAAGAACTTTCAGGGAGTTTCAACTTAATTCCTCCATGAATCTTCAGGGATTTTATTGTGGTAACAGTGGAAGGTTGGTTTTGTTAAAAGATGGTGATTCTGAAACAAACCACTTCTTTATTCTACTGAAGAAGATACGCACACCCTAATACCACTCACATCTGTACAACTTTAAATATTCTCAATTCACAGGGAAACACGTAATTTTTTTGGTGCAACCTTAGCCCTTCCCAGACTATAGAGAGTTTAGTCATTTTCTGATACAGTGTGCCACACAGGACAACAAAATTTTCAGGGTATATTTAAAACTACCTTTGCTGTACCTGGGGCACCTGGATGGCTTCCATCGGTTAAGCATCCAACTTTGCTCAGGTCATGATCTCACGGCTCGTGAGTTCAAGCCCCACGTTGGGCTCTGTGCTGACAGCTCAGAGCCTGGAGCCTGCTTAAAAACCTGTGTCCCCCTCTCTCTCTGCCCCTCCCCTGCTCATGCGCGCTCTCTCTCTCTCTCTCTCTCTCTCTCTCTCTCAAGAATAAATATTTTAAAAATTTAAAAAAAAACTCTCTTTACTGTACAGAAGGCACCCACCTACACATATGTTTTATTTAGTTCCATACCTGGCACTCTTTCTAAAACTACATGGAGACATCTTTACAATTTTGAAGATTTTTTTCATTACCTAAAATAATATCCTTAATTACTAAATAGGTCAAACATAAATTGGCTAACAGTTCCTTCTCACTTATACTGGATTATGGAAGCAATGTGGAAGATAAGATTGTTATTATCCTTATTTTACAGGTGAAGAAACGAAGGCTTACAATACTAAGAAATGTCACAACGCTGGAAGGCTATCGAAGAGATTTAAACATGGGTCACGCTGACTGTGCAGCTTGTGCTCTGGACTTCACCAGCTCGTTTCTCATTTAGCAGATGAGTGAAATCACACTTCCCAGGGCATATGTGCAGAAGGATGAAAATTTACTTAAAAAGTACGTGCCAAATAGTTATTACTGTCACATTGTAATTGCCAACTGCAGTTATGTTTCAATATGCTCTTGAGGTCTATGATGTAGGGGTTAGGCCAAAATGAGTTTCCTTTCCAAAATATCACCTTTTTTTTTCTTTAGATAAAATTTAGGAACTATCATTCAAAATTATCTGAGGGAATTTAATGACTATTGCGGTTTAATTAGAAGAGATGATTCTAATGTAAAAAGAATCATTTTAGGGCCTCAGGAGCCACATGCAAAACTGTAAGTTACGCCCACACACAAAATAGTTGTCAGTGGATACATGTGCTGGAGACAGCCTCCCCCAGTTTCTCTTCAGTTCATGATGAAGCTGGATGCAGCTGTCCTCAGCCAGGGGGATCCTGCACCCCGCCGATATCTGGCGATGTCTGGACACATTTGTGCCTGTCATACCGGCACAGCACTGCTGGCATCTAGCGGGTAGAGACCAAAGATGCCGCTATCATCCTATAATGCACAACAAATAATCATTTGGCCCAAAATGTCAATAGTGCCGACTATTGAACCAGAAACTCTGAACCAATGTGTTCTGATCGAATGGCTTTCTGTGGTAAACCTGTAGAGATGGGTTACGCTAACTCATTAAGATAAGCTCATTGGTAACTATCACCGGCAGAAGAAGAAACTTTCCAAATGAAATATAAATGGAGAAAAGACAGCAATAACCACCACCATCCAAAGTTTTCAAAATGGTAAACATTTAGAGCTTATAATCTGCTCAAGTCAAAACTCCCCTCCAAGTTGTCGATCTAGTTAAAGGTTTTACACTAATAGACCCAATTTTCTTATGTATATTTGCCCCCAAATCTTTTCATTTGTGAAATGTCCATTCAACTGACTATATCAATAACCAAACTAAAGTGTCATCAGGATCTAGAAAAGCACTGTGGGACAGAGTGGTACCACATCTGTTTGTAAGCTGGAAACAATGACATTGAAATGAACTCTCAGACATCTTCCCTTCTTCCGTGAAGCTCTTCTTTGTGCAGTCTTCTACCTGAGTTGTTCTACAGTAGTCTTCACTCACAGGACTTTCCACTCTGACTGAATACAAACTGTAGAATCTCAGTTTGTGCCGCTTGTTCCTCTCTTCAGTCAGTATGCTGACGCCACAAAAAATACCCACCTGCGCCATGACTTTACAAAGCCACTTGGGTTCCACAAAGTATAAGTCACTTAACTGCAGCGCTGGATCTTGAAAATGAAGAAGGACCCCTGTCGTAAAAATCAAACAGTGAAACATGGAATCTAGAATATACAAATATCAAGGGCTTTGGGGAGAATCTAGTCCAACCTCCTCATTTTACAGATGAGGAGACCTCAGGGCAGTCAGTGGAAGAGCTGAGGCTAGAACCTAGGCATCCTGGTTCCCGAGCTCTAAACCCCAAGTATTAGGAAGTATTTTTTGAACTACATAAAGTGATCATATATAAACATATTTTAGACAATTGCATGCATCGTCTTGCATAGATTTACAAGTAACCAAAATTCACAAAATGTTTTGACTTTCTAACCATATTCTACAAGCTATCTTATTTTCAAATATAGGCAAGAAACACAGACTATTGTGAAAAGCTACTAGTTTAAGAATAATGGAGGGAGAGGAACAGAGTATAATCCATGCGAAGATAATTTTTCATGCAACAGAATATAGGGATTAAAAGCAGCTTCTCAGCCACTTACCCTAGTACTGTAAATCGACTCACACATTTCTAGCAGGGTTATACTGATCAAGTACACAAATAGTTAAGAAGCCATTGTGAGTCTTTATCTGTGACAGCGTGCTGACAATAGTGATGCAACGGGCAAGATCTGGCATTCCATAGATGCACTGTCTCAGGCAACCGTGGATTCTCTAAGTGCCCAGTTACACCATTCCAATAAGACTTACCCTTTATAGTATACAAATAAGCTCCACAGACAGTAAATTCAATTGATACTATGAAAGGTATGGATTGTGCTTGGGGCCCCAAAGCTCCTGAATTGTTAAGTCAATTTCTAGAACCCACATGTTTTAGCTCCTGCTCCGATACTTTTCCCACCACTGCCCTTGGATGGTTTCTAAATGTTTTTTCCTATGGCATGAAATATGATTCAACATCATTGCACATGGTGACCTTTCAAAAGGAAAAGGTCAGTGGTCAAAGAATTTTGCAGATATTCTATTAAATTTTGAATGCAAATTCTACACAAGGTTCAGATACATTTTTACAAATGACTACAGTGAAACTTTGAAAAAAATGTAACAAACACACTAACCTGATTCATTTAGGAAGTGAACTGCATGAGGAAGTTCATTTTCATCCAACTGCAGCTGATTTTCTTTTACGAGTTGTAATAGTCGTTTCTGGTCGATTACAGGAAATTCAATTGGCACATTTTTACGCTCTGATAAAATGATTTTCTCAAGTTCTACATAGCAGTCTGGAATCAGCTGCCCGACCACAGGCTGATCTCGGATCTGTGTAATTGCAAATGATAAGTTGCAAAAATCCATTTATTCATCTATCTGTAGGTGGTTTGTAATTCAGGGCTACTAGTTGTTAAGAAAGCGATATATCATTCAGAAATGCATCTTTTAATAAAATCAAGGTGTGATGTAAAACAATCCAAGTTGTGAAGGATACATAGAATGATATTACAATAAGATAAATATAAACAAAGAAGCCAATTTGGAAAGAACTATCAAACAGAACAGTATGGAAATATTTATCTAACGATCCAGAAAAATTCATATGATATAACCCAGGATACATCACTAATCATAAAGAAATGATTTGTTATTTTCTAAGACACTAAACATATATGCAATAGATATGCTACCATAATAAGTCAGTAAGTATTACAAGAGCTTTCAGGCCTTATTTGTTAGATGAAAATAACCATGCCCCAAAGTAAACATGAAATTTTGTGCTTGTTATTGCAAAATACATTCCATATCTCCATGAGGAGACACGAAATCTCCTCACCCAGGCTATGCTTTTACATGGAATTCTGAACTTGGGAATATAATAAACCATCTAAATGCCAATGATTTTGACCCGAGAGGATGATTTTGGGTCTGTTACATTCACAATATAATCACTGTCTAGAAACAAACATACAAAATAAAAACTTTTAAAGAATAGCTTTAAGATGATAGTTTCTATAAGAAAAAATCTTTTCCGAATTTTTCTTTATTTCCAGGAAAATCTAATTTTAAATAGAAATGCAACTGTAACAATAGTAACTAAAATGCCTCCGAACACCACCAGGTGGCAAACTCTCCCCATTTCTCAACCCACATATCTATTCTTCTATATTCTTTTTACCCGACAATTTCCCCTTAATTTCTTAAACTTATTATAAACAGTTGAGTTTTATTACACACACATGCAAATTTAACTTGCTCTTTTTCTACTCCTAACTAGAACTTTAAGGAGCTTTATTACAGCATCCATACTATTACTTACATATTCACCTCCAAAGAGTCATTTGAAAAATTGTTTTCATGTATCCAATGCCCTAGTAAATTAAATATAATTTCACTAATATTCACTTTTCATATTCCCTCTCCTCATCATTCATATATTAAGATAAAACAGAAATTCATATTGAAGTTTGTGTTTTAATCCAAGAAAGAAAACCTACATACAGAAGTAAACAATGTTTTCACAGCAAAGGGACGAATTTTTTATGGCTGAGTTACAGGGCCATCAAAGGATCCCACTCTGCCAATAGGCTGACAAGTTTGAAAGAGGTAATGTTGGCAATGAGCTCTGTTTTGTCCTACTTCTCCTTTTAGCTTGATTATGGGATCACCAACCGCCCCCAAAAATTATTTTAGAGTCTGTTAATAAGGGCAAGACAGGGAGAGATTAGAGAAAAGCCAAGACAGAGGAAGAAAATGAAAAACAAATGAGGGGGCAGAAACCGATCTCTAGTAAATTAAAAGCTACTATTTGAATACAAGTTGAAGCATCTCAAGGAGGAAAGAATATTCAAGTTCTGGCGGGCTCATTGGTTCTGGGTGATCCTGAAAGAGCCAGTATTCTACAAAGCAACTGAATGGGTTTTCAAACTAAATACCAGAATGATGCAGCCATTAGCAATATACATTTTTCTTCAGATAATATGGCCATTTCTCAAAGCATTTCTTTTACCTCCTTGTGTCAGCCTCAGAGATCAGTCATAAGTGCAGGAAGAAAACTGGTCTTGGTGGTGGACAGTGATAAACTGCTTTACACTAAAACAGTCCTAGTCCAGCTAGCTGAATCAACCAGTTTATCCATCTTCAACTAAACTATCCATACTTTACCTATTTGTTGCAACTAAATTCAGACTTTTTCAAAACAAACTCATTCTTGAAAAAGTCTTTTTAAAAATATGATATATGCTTTGACATAAATGATTTTTAAAAATAGGAGCTAATAAAACGTTGTAAGTAACAATAAATTTCTATAAGTATAATCTCAGAAGAAAACCACCTGCATAAAGAGATTATTTAATTGGATGTCTGAATTTTGTGTATTTGTTTCTTATAAGTCACAATACTCTCTAATGCTATGAGTAATAAGAGAGTAGGAAAATCTGCAAATAAACAATACGTCATTCTTCTTACATGAGCTACCACTACTCACCCACCATTGCTAAAACCTTTTGGCGATGGTGATAAATGTGTTGAAAGATACAAACATGCAAATTCTCCCCCTGGGTGCCACAAAGACCAGCACATTTATAAACGGCTCATTAGGTTTTAGGTAAGAGCCTAATCTGTGCAAATGGAACAGAACTAAGCTAACTGGCCAACACATTATAACCAGGGTGACCATGTAATTTATCATCCAAACTGGAATGCTTCTGAGAATGCAGTGGGACACTATTAATTATTCTGGGAATGCCCAGGCGACACAGACCCTAGTTACAAGCCATGGCCTTGATCATTAGTGCTAATGAGCGAAACCACCAGGGACTATCAATGAAATTCACCATTGTGTTTGTCACACTGAACTATTTGAGGAATTTTCAGTGCAGTTTATACCACGATATCTGCAGAACTCAGGAAAGATTTCTTTTTCCCACAAGTATTAAAAACAAGTACTTCCCACAAGTATTGAAAACATAGGCTTTCTGAACCCTACGGATTATATTTGGCTTACCAGAATTTTAGAAATCCAAACATAATTTCCAAAATGGAAAACCCAGTGTATATGGACTAAAAATTGTTTAGACATTGTTGAAAATCAAATTCAAGATCTTGGCAACCAAAAGAAAGAGCCATCTCACAATACTGAGGGGAGAAAAAGGGTGGAATGGGCATCACAGTGTCAAGAGACATGAAGGACTAGCACAAAGATCAAAATGTACATAGAATAGAAACTCTGAAAGAAAAGAGCAACTGGAGAAACAATAAAGAATAACAGAGGAGCGATGATCCCAAGACCCCAATATTCATGTGTATTCTCTGAATCACCATGATACCAAGTTGTGAGAGAAAGGGCATCAGGAACATATTCTCAGATTCCCTCACAAACATTCTTTCAGTCTTCCAGACATTCATAGTGTCTATCCTTCAGGATCCTCTAATTATATTTACTCTGATTTCTACACATTTGACATGAGATACGGCATAAGAAATTTTAAAATTAAAACCCTTTAATAATGCTAACAACTTTGAAAAAATCCTACAATTTTAAGGCATTAACCACGTTACCTTGAAATTAAGACTCTCATTTATGATGGTTTTCCGAAGTTTTGCCAAAGCATCGGACTCCTCCGTGGCATTCACAAAGTGGTAATCCCTTATTGCGGGAAACCCTCGCTTGTTCAGGAGTTCCTTGGTGATTTTGCCGATGCAGGCTCTGCGCTGCTTTTCATCAGAAACATCCAAATGTGTGCCGACGAGAATCACAGGGGAGGAAGAAGCACGAGCCTGCAGGAAGTGGTACAAAATACGCTTGTGTTTGTTTTAACATCAAGACTGCTTACAGTTCTGTTCACATTCACGTTTTATGATATTCAGTTAATAGGAAATGAAAAATTCAAAGACATCAAGAAGAAGAAAATGTCAACTGTCTTTCCTTCCTTAAACCTAGAGGGATAATGTAACCTTATGAAATTTTACAGTCATTTTTATGCTCCTTTTTATTCCAATTTTTACCGCTTTTCAGGCAGTCCATATAACAACTGTGGTCTGTTTTTCTTTTCTTTTATGCCTTAAAATGGGTTTTTCTCTAAGTGTACTTTGGAATTCTAAATAAAATAAGCATTTAATAAATGCAAGACTATATCAAAGTGACATAATATGGTTTCTATTTGCCCTTTCTTATCTGTAAAGTCAATCTCCTGAATCCATTTTAAACTCATTCATTTTGTAGTCCACATAAACAACCAAAAAAAGGCACTTAAGTATCACCGTCACTATAATATTTGCTCACTTTGGTTCGTTCTGTTCAATAAAAGGAAGTTAAAAAAATTACCAAAATTACAAAATGAACTTGTATGCAGCCAAAATATCTGCTAAAATGTCCTGACATAAACCTTTTTAAGGACCCGATTCACAAACTGAAGCATCAAAGAGTATCACTCTTACTTCCTTTTTTAAAAATTTTTTAAAATATTTATTTCTTTTTGAGAGACAGAGAGACAGAGCATGAGCAGGGAAGGGACAGAGGGAGAAGGAGACACAGAATCTGAAGCAGGCTCCAGGCTCCGCGCTGTTGGCACAGAGCCTGACACGGGCTCGAACTCACGAACCACAAGATCATGATCTGAGCCAACGTAGGCCACTTAACCAACTGAGCCACCCAGGTGCCCCACTCTAACTTTATTTCAATTCTAGAAGGACACTATATCAAAGAAGAGCTAACAGCATGACAGCAAGGGACAGAGTAGAAAAATTGCAAAAAGAGATTCCAAATATGAGAGCATATTAATTGGGTGCCATTTAAAAGTATAAGATCTGAAGGACTTCCAACTAACTCTCGCCAATGAGGACAGAGATAATGATTCATGGATTGCTTTTGTTTACTATAGTTTATTTTTAATTAGGGTGGTTTGTACTCCATTTAAGAAATAAAGTGATTGAGGCACCTGGGCAGCACAGTTGGTTAAGCATCTGACTTTGGGTCAAGTCATGATCTCACAGCTTATGAATTTGAGCCCCATGTTGGGCTCTGTGCTGACAGCTCAGAGCCTGGAGCCTGGTTTGGGTTCTGTGTCTCCCTATCTTTTTGCCCCTCTTGCACCTTCTCTCTTTCTCTCTAGCTCTCGCTCTCAAAAATAAATGAATATTAAAAAAATTTTAAAAAGGAAATAAAATGATCAAAAACAGTTTAATGTATATACTTTTATAGTTTAAAAGGGTTTTAAGTATCTGTAACATTCACCAATATTCACACTATTTTCATGTTACAACCTAATTACACTAAAAAGTCCCCAACTCAAAATTTTAGTGCTTCTTATTTTTAAAATTTTTCAAATGTTTATTTACTTATTTTGAGAGAGAAGGGACAAAGAGAGAAAGCATGAGCAGAGGAGGGCCAGAGAGAGAAGGAGAGAGAGAATCCCAAGCATTGGGCTGAAATCAAGGGTCAGACACTTAGCCAACAGAGACAGCCAGGCGCCCCCAAATTCTAGTGCTTTTAGTTTTATTTTCAGAAACTGAGAAGACTGTTTGAAGCAACTGTTTGCCCAAAATAAATTACCTAACACATACAAAAATAAAGATTATTTTCTATTTTCAAATGATTAGAACAGACAACCTTGATATTGAAGAGCCAAGGCTTCATGGCATCAACTTCAGCCTGCCCTTTGCTGAGGTCATAGACAGCCAGGTAGAGGGCCCGCTGGGTCATGAAGTGGGGGTGAGTGCTGTAGAATTCCTCACGGCCTAAATAAAGATTGGAGCCACTTTTTTAGCCTGGCAGACAATAGGCAAGAATCCTTTAAAAATATTTTAGGTGATAATATCTACTATTTATCATACAGAAAGAGAGACAAACAGCCAACAGACCGTGCTTAGAAGACTACACTCCATTTTTACTAGCAATTGATGACTTGTATTTAGCATATGTGTCAGCAACCAACCAAGTATTTAAACTTTAGCTGCCTCCTATTGGTTCCCAACGTTTCCCTCCATGGAATTCACGCTGGTGGCAAGGGTAAAATTAGAAGCAAACGGCTTTAGAATAATTCCGTAGGATCCACCAGGTCTCTCTGCAGTACTGGAATGAAATTTTGGCTCTTAAATCCCTGTCCTAAATAAAAGATAAATGTGAATAAAATAGTCTAGAGAAAGGAATACCTGCAAAATCCCACACATTTAGAATGAGGTCTTTCTTCCCTTTGCCTCTTATTTGGATAGGCCAGTCTTTCACATCTATGCCAACTGTGGCGCTTTGCACCCCAGGATCTGATTTCTTGGTTTTTGTTAGTTGCTGCAATAAGGTAGTTTTACCACTCCCAGTATTTCCCACAATCATAAGTTTCATTCGGTTATAGGGAACAGCCTTTTTTAACCGCTGCTGAAGGAACCTGTATTTGAAAGACAAAAATAAAATAATAAACTGCTTAACAGTGTTACTTAAGATGTAGGTAAATTCTTAGGTGTTGAGATTTTTAAAATATCACACCTGTTCTAAAATATGGTATACCAAACAGTGCACAGCTCAGGGACCTAATAATGCACATGTCTTTCAACACACTGTTAATGCATATATTTTGTGAGTCATGTTAATGTAGTTGATATTGATTGGTAGCATTATCAAATAAAATGATGGGTTACATTACCACCAGAAATATGTTTTCAATACTAATTAGAATGCTAATAATTATGAATTAATTAGTATTGTGTATGTATATGTTTATATATATATACACATATATGAATTTTTTAACATAGATAAAACCCTAAAACTTATAAGGTAAAAAATTTTACAAAGCCCATACGACAGAGAATGAAGATAGAGTATATATATATACACATATATATATAGTGTTATACTAAACTTTCATAGTGAGGTCACACTGGATATATTATATGTACCTGTGTGTGTGTGTGTGTGTACATACATATTCACATATAGTATATATAATGTATACATTCATATATATCATGTATGTATTATATAGTACAAATGGAGACTGAGAACATATTGGTTCCGTTATAAATTATTACATGTAAACTACTACACTATCAGCACATAATATGTTGCTTTTCCTAACAATCTTAATGAAAAAAATAATTGAAACTAATTAAAAGTGCTGTGGGTAGCTAAATAAACAACGTTTAAATTAACACTAGATTTTTAATGTTCTTAAAAATATATTGGATAGAGAGAGATATTTTTAATGATGTTGAAATGTTGCCACAGTTTAAAATTAAAGGAGAAAATTGGGGTGCCTGGGTTGCTCAGTCGGTTGAGTGTCCAACTTCAGATCAGGTCCGTGAGTTGGAGCACCAAAACAGACTTTGTGCTGACAGCTCAGAGGCTGGAGCCTGCTTCAAATTCCACGCCTCACTCTCTCTCTGCCCCTCCCCTGCTCACGCTCTGTCTCTCTCTGTCTCTCAAAAATGGATAAACATTAAAAGAACTAAAATTAAAGAAGCAAAATAAATCATATGTCAATTTTAGGGAATATTGACTGATCCATTCTTGTAACTGATTCTGACCAACATTCTCGAGGATTGGAACAAAAGGCATAATTACTTTTCATGATTTATTTCATGCTTCAGAAAATACAACCGGACAGATCAGACATCGTACCTGTTATTATTGAAATGATTCTGTCACATACAACCTAAGTTCTGTCTTTATTATCAACAAGCAAGAATATCGATGGCTCAAATGTCTATTAAGAAGTCAGCACGCTTTGAAAAAGTCATTCTTTAAAAAAGCAAATGATGCCTATAATTTCTAAACTACTCCAATCTCTCCCTTCTCAAAATGTTAAACACATTTAAAAGTAGATACAGTGGCTTCATAATATAGCATAATACACTGAAAAGTAGTTCTACTAAATGTTTACCAAGAATTGAACGAATTTGAATTTGAACATCTGTCCGGTTTCAGGAGGGAAGATCATGGGAAACAATTAGGTAGAATGAAAGGTAGTCATGTTTAGCTTCGCTGGTGACAAAGTCTTTCTTTGCAAATTAAATCAAGTCCAGGGAAACAGAAAACCAAATCTCTCTTATAAAGAGATAAAAAGTTAAATGTAATTGAAGAAAATTTAAGCATAAGACAACTAAGTAAGTATGTAGTTCACTGGTAACTCAACAATCACCAACTACATGCCAAGCTCTGTGTTAGGTGCCCAAAAATCACACTATGAGTGAACGCAGCCATGGTCCCTGTCCTGTTGGATATTATAGTCAGGTCACAGATACAGAGAGGTGATAAATGAGCTGAAACCTGCAAGATAAATGTAGATTGGAGTAATTTTGTGGATATGGGATTAAACAACTTTACAGTAGGTAGCAGCACGAGTGACACACTCAAAAGGTGACAGAGAGTAAGATAAAGTCTATTGCCAAGGATATTTGAAGTTTGTAATGTGTACAAGAGCAGAAACAGTGATACCTGGAGAGTTTTGGTGTTTTCAACAATGACCAGGGTCAGTAGGTTATTCACCCTCACAGGCAAATTCAAAGTTAGTAATCTCATATCATTTATATATCTATAGTGCTTTAAGATATAACAGACATAGGGTAACTATTTGCTATACGAAATGCAGCTTGAGAAGCTACTATACTTTGCTATATCTCTTTAGAATGTATATCTGTAACAGGAGACCAAATAGTAAGAATTTCCTTTTCGAGTCCACTTGTAATGAAAAGCATGGATAAGGAGGGAAAACCATTCTCTCAAGATCAGCTTGGCTAGGAGAAAGTGAAAATCTCTTCAGCGGCACCAAATGAACCCATTCATTAAATAAAAGGCAAATGACATATAGCATATTAACCATGAAACATACTACATATTATTTCCTAAGTTGTAACTATTATATTCATCAAAGTCATAGACCAAAATAAAAATCCGAAACAAACGTAATTTAAAAAATGGAAATAAAATGATCTAACCTTATGATGTCTTTGGCTTTACATCCTATATGTTTAAAATCAAAATTAAGACGGAGTTCATCCAAAGGAAGATCCCATATTTTGCTTAATTTCCCCATTTCATTAGGAAAGGATCTCAGTTCCAGATTGTAACTGACATCAAGAGAGGTCAGGTTTTCAAGATAGCCAATCTCAGGAGGAATCTTAATGAAATAAAAAAGGGCAAATCCTGTTGGTAGGAAGGAAAAAACATGTGCTGCCAAGAAACAAGATGCTTGCTGGGAAATGAGAAAGGCTCAGAGCCTATCTGCAACTTGCATAACCTTTCAGCAGAGTCTGTCATAGTTTCCAATACAGATACACAGAACTATCATTGGCTTACCCAAAACAAACGATGTCACTTATTTACCATCTTTAAAAACCCACTCTCCCTTGGTAACACATTTCATCTCCTCCTCACAACACTGAAAGTAAAGAACTTTTTTTATATTTATCCAAATCCAGTCATCTGTGACTTCAGTCTGTTCCTTTTACACTATGTTCTTCACTAAAACTATAAAGATCTAGTCATAAACCTACATACAACTTAATGTTCTTAAAATATAACTAAATGTTTACACCTTAGTATCCCAACGGGAGGTCTTTTTATTTTCCCTCTCCCAAATTGTAAGCAGCAGAAAAAAAATTGATTTGCTGGTACAAACAAAAAATAAAAAACAGAAAAAAGACAGGTACCAAAAATATTCAGGTTTCCTTTTTAAAAAAATTTTAAGGTTTATTTTTGAGAGAGAGAGACAGAGCATAAGTGGGGGAGGGACAGATAGAGAGGGAGACAGAGAATCAGAAGCAGGCTCAGGCTCTGAGCTGTCAGCACAGAGCCCGATGCAGGGCTTGCACTCACAAACTAGAAGATAATGACCTAAGCCAAAGTCAGACAGGTCACCAACTGAGCTACCCAGGTGCCCTCACAGTTTTTCTGAACTTAATTCTTTTTGGCAAAAAACCTGAAGTTGGCAAAAATATTTTTTTTTCTCAGATGAATGGATAATCAGTTTTAGATTTACAACACAGGCAATGGAGTGAAGCAAAGAAGGCCAACCCACTGGGGTAAAGGGCAGCATGATGGAGGAATGCAGAAGCTTAAGAAAACAGGAAAGTCAGCTTAAAAACACATGCTACATGTGGCTCAGCAACAACTTCAGAAATAAGGACTATCTGCGAGTCTGTGAACGGATCAGAGAGTTAGTGAAAAACACTTAGAGCATTCCACATATTCATAACTGAATACATATATTCATATGATCCTTCAAAATAGAACACAAAAGGATTTTTAAGAAAGTTGATCTATAGTAATATGCCCATTGACTTCAGGGTAGGATTAGATGTTATTCAAAGATAAGAAATATCAAATAACAGATTTCAAAATTGTAATTTGTGGTATTTTCAAATCACAAAAGCACATTTTTAAATCAGCAATCTTTTTCAACAAATAGGATGACCTCTTACCTCTTTCAGTTTATTATGAGCAAGATGTAGTTTCTCTACTCTTGACCACACATGCGCTTTTTTGCTCAAGTCCAAGACGCTGATCTGATTAAAACTGAACAAGAGTTCCCTTAAGTTCAAAGATTTCCAGTGTGCAGGACTCGGTAGACACTGAATATCATTGCTGCTCATATCCAAGGACCGTAAGCTAAAACAAATGAAGTCAAGATAAAAGCCAAATGAGTGTTGCCAAAATACATGAGATAACATCACAAGTAATTTTCACCAGAGACACAACTTTAAAACAAATAATATTTATATTTAGGTATGTATGTGTTCTTTTATGTATATAGAAATATATATGGACAAGAAAAAAAGTATGTCTCATTAGGAACAACATTTAAATGAATAATGACCATTAAAAACAAAATTGAAGCATAATTTCCTTATTTAAGAAGCATAAAAATGTCATTCTTAGAATGAAAGACCAAGCGTTTACCAATGTTTATGATGCATAACAAAGGCAAAAATGGCCACTTCTATACAAGATTTATTAATATGCCTTCTGTACAAGAGTTACAATTTGCTGTTCCCCCCTTGTCTTGTCTACTTCCCTCATTACTGGAAGGCTTCTTCAGAGGCTATGTCCTAGAGCTAACTAATAACATGCATGGGCATAACCTTTTAACAGCCAGTCTCAGTATGATAAACATCATGACACTGAATATGATGTCTTGCATACAATAGGCCCAAATTGGTTACTTTCTTTATTTTTTTAATGTGTATTTATTTTTGAGACAGAGAGACAGAGTGCTACCAAGGGAGGGGCAGAGAGAGAGACACACACAGAATCTGAAACAGGCTCCAGGCTCTGAACTGTCAGCACAGAACCTGATGTGGGGCTCAAACCCACGAACCACGGGACCATGACCTGAGCCAAAGTCGGACACTTAACCGACTGAGCCACCCAGAAGCCCTGCAAATTGGTTGCTTTCATGCAGGAATACACTACCCAAAGTTTGCAGGAGCAACAGAAAACACATGTCACACATAAGTACGTGTGTAGGAAGAACAGTCAGTGATTGTGCTATAGCTGACTATGTAAAGCTGCCTGTACTTTTGCAGTTATATCCTGATCCCTTTTATACAGCATATTTGAATCATGATGATTTGGTTCTAACTAAGCTCACATAGTTGTACAGCCTTCTAAACCAACACTCAGGTCTACACAATATCACTTTTGCTCTTATTTTACAATGATCCTGGATTTTGCCCTAGCTATCTCATAAAGATACGTGAAACTAAGAAAATTAATGGTACTGCTTTAGAGAAAAGATGTGCATAACTAACAAACAGTACAACTTAGATAAAGCCAAGAATCACCAGATTGTTCAGAAGCAATCCCTGTTAGCCTCAATGGGGACGTAAGCTGGCCAATTGCATATTCTTTTGTTTTACAGAAATTTGTTTTAAAGAAATACATATAAAATGCTAGAAATGTATATCTAGAGATGTTGCCTAAAAGTAGAGTAACTAAGGACTGAATAATATTTTCATCGATCTGGGAAGAAACCTTTATGGCAATGTATCTATAATTAACTTTCATAAATATTTCACTTTCAAACATTTTCAGGAGCACATTATGGTTTTTTATTTTTATTTTTTTAATGTTTGTTTATTTTTGAGAGAGAGACAGAGACAGAGCATTAGGGGGAGGGACAGAGAGAAAGAAGGAGACACAAATCTGAAGCAGGCTCCAGGTTCTGAGCTGTCAGCACAGAACCTGACGTGGGGCTCAAACTCACAAACTGTGAGACCATGACATCAGATGCTTAACCAAATGAGCCACCCAGGTGCCCCAGGCATATTATTATGTTTAAAATATAGGACCACCTGTATTCTAGAGGTATCTATATCCACAAGTTAAGATTAGAAGGTTGAGCCTCCAGTGTTTAAGAATTGTGACTTTAGGGGGCGTCTGGTTGGCTCAGTCAGTTGAGCATCCCGCTTTGACTCAAGTCATGATCTCGCAGTTCATGGGTTATAACCAAGCCCCGCGTCAGTCTCTGGTGACAGCTCAGAGACTGGAGCCTGTCTTCGGATTCTGCGTTTCCCTCTCTCTCTGCCCCTGCCCTGCTCACACTCTCTCTGTCTCTCTCTCTCAAAAATAAATAAAACATTAAAAAAAATAATTGTGACTTTAGGCAAGTGACTTCATTTCTTTAATAAAATAATGTTCTCATTATAAAGTGGAAATAATAACAGCACCTATTTCACAGTTTTATTAGGACAATTAAAGACAGAATCCACCACTGAGCAGTTAAAACACTGTATGACACATTCTAAAGCCAGATTGATTAACTATTATATATCTGTTTGACATTTTCTATGGCTAGATTATAACTAGGCATTATTTGCCTATATATATATATATATATATATATATATATGTATGTATATATATGTATGTATGTATACACACAGACACTTATGGATTTGGTTTATATTGTACAACCCAAGTACAATGGTATTTAAGATGACACAGGAAACTTTCATTTTTTAAAGAAATTAACTAGAAACATCCCCAAATACCTGTAGCTATATAAACTGTCCTAATCTTCACTAAAAATGTCTTCACCAAACATTTGCCTGCCTTCACAGTCTGGATGAAATCCTCCCGGAGGTACCCTTGTATAACCCTCAACTTTTCCTCACAGCGTGTATATTAGTTATTGAATGCCTGTCTTCTGAACCTAATTACTTATTTCCTAAGGACAGAGACTGTGTTTGCTTTGCTCATTAGTGAGGGAATCGCTGTACTTTCAGTTTTTACTCAAACATAAGTATAATTTCAAAGTTAATAATATCTTAGTAGCATACCAACCTCTGAGAGCAAGGAAAATTTTAAAGTTAAAGTGATAGTCCTATAACCTCAATTGTTTGTAACAGTGTAACTATTAGTTAACCTTAAATTGCTTCAACATAAGACCATCCTAAATTAATATAAAAGTTAAAACATCCAAGTAACAACTTGAGTGTTTTACCTAGTAAAAATCAAACATTCATAGATTTAATAACATTAAACTGAAATCAATTACAAATTATAAGTTAATTGATATCCAAACCTAAATCAAAACCATGTTTCTGAGGGCTCTGTTTTAGCTCATGAGGTTTTAAAATTAAAATAACAAACTTACTGTGGAAGATTTAAAATTGCTTCTGGAACACATGTAAATCTGTTTTGGGACAATTTTAGGCTTGTCAGAGAAGAAGGCAAAAAAGGCATAGCAGCTAAAAGAAAAGTGAGAAAAGGCACATTTTAATTATTTTAACTAGATTTCCATTAAATTTGACAATAAGAACAGCTACCAAAGTCCTGTCACTTAATTAATTTCCATTTTCATGATGACAATTAAAAAAATCTACTTTTAAATAAGGTAATACCCTTACTCCTAACCCTAAACATTAAAATAATACCCCACTCTTATATGAATATTTGCATCTGAAGGCTAAACAATTGTCCAAACATAAACCTATGCCCCACATCTGTACAGAGTAAAAATTATTAGAATATTCATTCTAAATATTGTGATATTATGTGTACATACATTATAAATTAATCCATATTACTCTTAAGTAGTATGACAGAAACTTTGAAAACAAATATACAATACAATGTAAAGATAAAAATTCTTGACAGTATCACCTAGTAAAGAGTGTTCTATGGGGTAACAGTGGATGTTACTTAATAAAAGCATTCTTTGACCATGATCTTAAGAGACTAAGAAAACATTAAGTAAGAAAGTGAAATAACTCAGTGTTCTCAATATTCTCATATATTTTATGAAATTCCAAGAAGGAAATACAGTATGAAGTATAATAAATAAAACTCTGTGGAACACAATTTTGGAAACTGAAAAAACCATTTAGCCTATTTTTCATCTGTAAAATAATTCAGCTGTGGTTCCGTGAAAGTGGCTTGAGATATTACGTCTTGGCATTTTCAATGGGTTACGCTTTCTCTAGTAAAATTTTCAAAGGTCAGAGTGTTCCAAACACTGCTGAAGGCTGTTTTCCTGAGAAGCCAAAAAGGAACATGCTATTATTTTTCACCCATATCTGAAAAGTATTTGTGGCAAAATAAATGCCTCTCCACTTAAGAATTAATAGGTTCAGATGTTGTATGGAAAAGACTCTCATAAAGTCAAAGAACTGAAACTACATTTCACACGGGACTACTTGTAATGGTTAGTGGTCCCGCTCAGATACCACCTCTCTACAGTGCCTTTCCAAATGTAAGACCCTAAAATTCTACAGCTGTATAGTGCAAAGGAAACAGATTTTTGAACCTGGTTGTATTCAAGCTTTCACTACAATTAGTTAATTCATTCTACACTCCCAAAAATCTCAGTCAATCAGAGATCATACCTGTCCTAGGCTATAGGATTTTTATGACGGATGAACCAAGCCTCAGGGTTCTTGGGATGCTCTTCTTTCCAGATCCAACTTAAGTGTCAGAGACACAGAAACATTTCCCTGCCTCCACGGTCTAGATGTGACCCCCCAGAGGTACCCGTGTAGCATCCTCAACTTTTCCTTCAAGCACCTAACTTAGTTACATTAGTTAATGCCTATCTTCTGAACCTATCTGCTTATTCCCTAAGGACAGAGACTGGGTTTGCTTTGCTCATTAGTGATGGAATCACTCTGTCCCCCATTTTCAGGTCCTTAGTAAGAACATGGTCAATATTTAAGAGGCCTAGAGGAAGGAAAAAAGGAAGAAAATATCATGCAAATTAAACATAGCTTTAACTTTATTAGCTTCTGAAAGTTCAAGTAAAATAAAATATTTTAGATGAGTCAAATTGTATTCCACTTTTAAGCAGTATTAAAATTTAGTTTACAGAGTCAGTTAGTATAGAATAATCACATGGGTGGCAAGGTACATGTGGCCTCCATTTACCTTCTTAAGGGAGATAAAATGTTGAGAGTCTCCATTTGTTTCCATAAAAGTATTTTGTCCCTTAATACTAGAATGTTCAGATAGACCACAAATAAATATAATTTCCTGCTATTTCACATGCTAAGAGAAAATGGAATATTCCCCGACTTTTAATAAAAGTGATGATCAGATTGTGTATTACTATAATATCTTGCAGTATCAAAGCAAGGGCTTAGTGAATACACATTAACCTTACTAATTTGAAAACTGCTAACCGATTAATTTTATTTCTAAAAGAAATAATAACTGTAACCATACTTAGAATCCAAACAATTGAGTAAACTTCAATTGGGCACTTAGTATTCCGGCTTCAACCAGCTCATGCAGCCATATGCATTTTTAGTTTTCCAGACTAAAATGAACCACAGTGGAAGGACTATCTGGGAGTCCAGGGGACTGTCGTTTTAGCTTATGACAACAGCAATCCACTATAATTTTTTATCTGAAAATGTTTTCAGCATTAAAAATTTTAATTTTTTTGAATTTAAAAATAAACTATTTTTAGAGTAGCCTCAGGTGTACAGAAATACTGAGCAAAAAGTACAAAGAGTTCCCATAAATCCCTTCTCTCTTCACTATCACTCCCCCCCACACACACATTTTTATCCTAATAATAGTAACTTGTATAGCTTGGTGTATTTGTTATCATTGGTAAGCCATTATTAATACATTATTATTAAATAGAATTCGTCATTTACAATAGAGTTCACTCTTTGTGTTTTATGTCCTCTGGAACAAATGTATGATGACATGTACTCACTTTCCAGTGTCATACGGAACAGTTTCACTAGCCTAAAAATCCCACTCACCTCCTCAGCCCTCTGTTCCTCCCTCCAAACTCCTGACCATCACTGGTTGTTCTATTGTCCCCAGTTTTGTCTTACCCAAAATGTCATATAGAAGGAATCATATAATATGTAGCCTTTTCAGACTCGCTTCTTTCACTTAGTAATATGCATTTAAGTTTCTCCCATGTCTTCATGGCTTCAATCACTGACCTGTTAATTTTATACCTGAAACTCTCCCATTATATTTAAACTGAAATGCCACGTGTACATCCCCACCTAAAATGTCCACGTGTGACTCCTCCTCTAATGCTGGTTAGGAGCTCACACAGAACACTTACCAAGAGAATTCATTCTGGCACTGAAGCTCTCCACTTTAGGACACGCCTCAAGGAAGTCTTCCGATATGGATGTAATGTTGTTTTTGCTAAGGTTTAAAATCTTCAGTTCCCTCAGGCTTAAGGAGGAACATATTCCTGATATTTTATTTCTAGTTATAAGAAACAAAATGAGGATTAAATTGAGTAAATTCATAAGCTTTGAAGAAAAAAATCAAAACAATTTGCCTTCAAAGAATAGCATCAAAGCAGACTGATTAATATTAAAATTAGTTGGCAAAATTTGTCAATTGATAGGAGTTTAATATTAATTCCGTCAGTCTCTTATCATATTACGGTTCAAAACCCATTACTATAAAAATAATGTCAGCATATTTTGTCATTCTTATGAAACTTCAATGTAAGGCAACCCTTTTGTATTTAATGAGCCCCTTTCTTACCCTTCTAAAATGAGCTGTTCCAATTTCTCTACCACATCGCCAAGGTTCTCAGGAAAAGAAGAAAGTTGATTATATGACAAGTTAAACTGTTTCAAGGTTGGGCACTTCACTGCAGGATCCAAAACTACTGAGGGGCTGATGTCATTTCGAGAGATATCAATGTTGGCAATACAATTCATTTTCAACAAGTAAGAGGGAAATGATGTAAATTTATTACTGTGCAAGTCCAAATGTGTCAAACACTTCAGGATCTGGAAAGACAATATTTAAAATTCTCTAACCATCTGAAAAACTTAAAATTAGCTAATATTTCTGCCTTCCATACTTCTGGTAACTAGAACCATTAAGAATCTCCCAAAAATCTGAACACACAATCCACAGAGAACCTCAGTACAATGACTAATCCAACCATCCCTGCTATTAAATGGGTAAAAACCAGGAAAATGTAGCAGGGAAACTGTCAAAAGCAATTCACAAAAACAGGGTTAAAAGCTTGACTCAATTTTTTTTAATTATTCCTGCAAAAAGTGAAATGTAAGCCAAATAAGCCTCAACAAGTATTTGAATTAATTAATGAATTAACAATACAACATAACCCGGGAATACATTTTTAAATACTAGCTTTTAGAAATCATTACATTTTAATATAAATAAGATTTAACCACAAAAGTTGTCATTGTATATAGGTTTCACTTTAGGATTTCCTCTTTTTTATAAAACATTTTGCTTCAAATCTCTATTTTCCATTTTTTAGCACTTTCTAATTTTTCCATGAAAATAAGAAACCTTCCATTTATAAGCCAATTTTTTAAATCTTTGGTATGGATTATTGTCAAAGGTTACAATATAAAAAAAACTCTCTGTTCTTCTTTATATACCAATATATTTATCCTCACAGAAATTCTAGAGTTTGACATGATTATAAATCTTATTAATGGATCTTTGCTCCAGAAGTTGTTGCAAAGTAAGTCATTGTTTCAGATCCTATTAGGTTATTCAAAAAAATATTTTTACATCACTTATTCCCAAATTTTAACCAGGGAATTTTTTGTGGTATAGACAGCTACAAGTGGTGATTTTAAAAATTTCCATCTTGTGGTACCAAGTTAAAATTTTAAAGGTTCTGAGCTGGTCTGATCTTTAAATACTCCGGTGTATCTCAACCTGTCATGCTCTTTTCAAATTCTCTTTGTTTTAACTAGGCTAAATTCTAGTTCTCTTTTAATTACTCTGTAACATTTACTAATTCAACAGTCATCTACTGGAACGTTACTGTATGGAAGATCTTACGAGGCACTGAGAACAGACATGAACAAGCCTGACACAGCTCCTGCTCTCAAGAAGCTAACAATTGAGTGAAGAGAATATACCTTAGATCAAAATTTATAAGTCAATGAGCATTGCAGGAAGGACATGGATGCCATGGAAATGCAAATCAGGTGGGTAGCCAACCTGGTCTGGAGGGATGAAGAGCAAAAGGAAAGAAAAGGGTAAGGAAATGAGACCGGTGTGACTTGGAGGACTTAGACAGGAAAAGAGGAGGAGAAAGAGACAGTAAACACATTTCAGACACTGGGGTTGCAAGAAAATCACGTTTCTCTCTCTCTCCAAATACACACCCTTTAAGTGAAAATCACCACTTACATATACTTAAAAATATGCAATGTTCTTTTAAAAAGTCTCAAAATTATTGTAAACTTTATAGTTTAGAAAAAGGAAGAAAAATACTTTTTCATCAAACTTTGCAGCTCAGTCTAAGAATTCAGTTTAATAATTTAAATATTTTATTAAGATTATTTTAACTCATCAGTGTATCTTCTTTACTTCTGATCCACAGTACATAAAAACGATGAATAAAGTCAATATTCAGAGGACTACTGTATCAGCAGATCACTTAATACTTTAACTTTTGAAAATAGGAACTTTGAGCAAAAAGAATCAACTTTTAAGTTACATTTAATTTGCCTTACGGATAGTTGAGTTGAACTTCTGCATTTTTGCACATAAGGAAATGAAGGCTTAGAGCAGCCGAAGTAAAACATACGTACTGTTAAACAGTGGTAGCTGAGCCAGAGCCAAAGCCAGTGCCACCAAACCAGGTCTGAGAGTCTACCTACTTTATACAGTTTAAGTTGTCTTACTAGAATTAAATATGTGAAGGCATGATTAATGGAAAGCCTGATACATCCTCCATGTACCCAGGTATCATCAGGACAGAACCTAGCATTCCTTTTAATCAGGTCCCCATCCTCAAAGATGTTCTTGAACACCACACAGACTGACACCAATGTGAAAACTACAGGAAAGTGGGGATTTACTGTTCAATGATGCAGAAGTAGATCCTTCTTGATAAAGACTTAACCATGCAAGTTAGATAAAACTCTTGAAATATCCTGAGAGTTATAAGGATAAATTAAATTTACTTCACACAGTTGTTGTGGAAAGCTCGTGAGTGCATTCTGGTGAAGCTCCAGCTTTTCAAGATGCTCCAAATGACCACTTATACAGCATTTCTGGCTTAGGGCATCAATGTCTCTTAGTTCATTTGCTGAAAGGTCTAATGATGTAATATATTCTCTCTCAGAAGCCAGGGAAGAAATGCTGTCTGAATGCCTCATATGAGATTGAAGTTTTGATGACCCTTTTGTCAAAAACAAACAAATAATGGAAATATAAGCAAATAATTTAAGTTCGCTTGGTAAATATATACTGATCACCTACTAGTGTGAGGCTCCCTTCAGGGCACTGGAGATTCAGTAGAAAACCAAACTACAGAGCTTATGGTCTAGTGGCAGAGGTGGACAATAAATGATACAATTTAATCAAATGGTATAAGTAGTATAAAAAATATATACAATAGACCTGGGGAAGGAGATGAAGAGTTGCATTGGTAAAGGTACTATTTACATTTCAGAAAAGCAGTAGGAAGGATAAAAGAGTTAGTCCTACATAATATAATAAAAGGTAAAGTTTTAACTCTATAACTGTATTTCATTTTTCTAAAGTGTGTGATATCGTTAGATACATATGATTTGAAGGTTATGTACAATGAAAGTAACACCAGAAGATTTGAACAGAGGAAATTTAACAAAGTACTGTATTCTCCTCAAAATATCTCTTTATTCAGGATTACTTTCAAATACTTACTGAGTGAGTCATCTGAAGACAATATTTTTCTTTTTCGCTTCAATAAATCTTCATGATCAAAAATGGGTCCCTATTACACAAATAGACATTTATAATAAAATTACTATCATTTCTTGCAGCAAAGAGGACAGTTTCCTATCTAGTTTCCTTAAGAATCACTGTAAGATTTCTAGAAAAAGTACTCAGAGGACCAAGCACACCGTAAGACAGAGACCTAGCCTGGACCCCATAGATATGGAGCTTTGGGGAAAAAAAAAGATAAATCATTTTGAAGTGTACTTAGTACACATATGGCCCCCAAAGCTCAACAGGTGTATATTTAAAATGGTTTATACATACACACACACACACATATATCTTCTGCATATAAGGTTTTCATAGATTAGGGAATTGCTACACCAGTAGCTCCTAGCTTTGACACATAATTTCAATTATCAAGAGAACACCAGTAACAAAACACACAACAGAATCACAATTAATCACAACTTACCAATGAACTGGAATGTCTCTGCAAATTTGGTGAGCAACGCTGTAAGGCACGATCTCGGTAAAATTCTCCTACACTTATTGAATTGGATTTTCTTTTCACAAGAAATGAGCCTTCGCTTCCTATTTTTAAATGATAAAGTAAAAGCAAATAAGAAATGCTGACTCTATTATAAGATGCGAGTATCATAGTATAATCATAAAAGATAACACATATATTCATTGATGGAAATTGCCCAATTCCCACTGTA
>NC_043709.1:72074269-72134077 GCF_006229205.1 Suricata suricatta
CTCTCTCTCTCTCTCTCTCTCTCTCTCTCTCTCTCTCTCTCTCTCTCTCTCTTCTTTGCCCCTACCTTGCTAGCACCCTCTCTCTCTAAAAAAAAAATTATCCATTTTCAACAAAATAAGGATCAATAAATAAATTATATTATTAAGGATAAAAATAGGTCGGGGCGCCTGGGTGGCTCAGTCGGTTAAGCCTCTGACTTCGGCTCAGGTCAGATCTTATGGTCGAGGGTTCGAGCCCCGCGTCGGGCTCTGTGCTTACAGCTAGCTCAGAGCCTGGAGCCTGCTCCCGGTTCTGTGTCTCCTTCTCTCTCTGCCCCTGCCCCTCTCATGCTCTGTCTCTCTCTGTATCAAAAATAAATAAAACATTAAAAAAAAATAGGGAGACATTACTGAAAAATTATGAGATTATAAATTCTAGCACTCTTTATCTTACAAGCATAAAGAATTAATTTTAAGTGTCAAAACAAATTATAAAATCTACATATCCAAAAAATCAACTTTGTAATATTTATATAAATCTCAAAATTGATACAAACACTTCCTACTTGGTTCACTATTAAAATGTAATTTAGCCTATAATTTAATTATTTCATGCTTAAGGATCTTAATAAAATAGACTTCATTTAATTACATTTTTATATCTTATAATTATTACATTTTCATATCTTAAAATTATTAGTTTCATAATTATCTCACTTTATGTTTGTGAAAGTTCTATTAGCATATCATTTATAGGAGCAATGAAAGCATTTTATAATTATTTTTATGTCAGCAATTCTAACATTTTTCTTTATTTAGAAATACTTAATGAGAATTCTTCTTTCAGGCAGGTTGGAGTAACAGACCCCAAACCTGATCTCTCCCCACAAACAACTAGAAGCTTGGGAGGAACAATTTTAAACAACTGGTTTCAAACACTGGGCAACAAACAGTTCAGGCTGACGTGGTGCCCGAAAGGAGGGAAGCAAATTCTGTAAGCATTACGGTCACCCCGGCTTTCTGCCTGAAGACCATTAAGGCCACGGGCACAGGGAGGAGGAGTTTTTAAAAAGCCCCGTGGTTCTCCTGAGATGAAGAGTCGGAGATCAGTGCTCACAGAGCTAAGCTGGGAGTTCTGGGGCAGAGTCGTGAAAAAAAGAGCTTCAGTAATTGGCACAGGGGTTTCCAACAGATTTGCCCTATGAGAAGGGTAAACAGGAAGTTCTTCAAGAGGAAGAAAATGATTCTAGATGGATCAATATGGATGGTTTAAGTCACCAAAGAAACTACAATCCTTAATTTTTGTGCATTCAATAACAAAGCTCCACAATACAGAAAGCATAAATGGATGGAATTGAAAGGAGAATTAATCCATGACAATTGCAATATTTCATCAAATACAATGTAGAGAGGAAAATTAGTAAAGATATAGAACTAAAACATGCTACCAACGTAACCTAACTGACCCCACAATAGCTGAATACATATTCTTGAAAGGGACACACAGAACACTCACCAACATAGACCAGACAGTAGTCCACAAAGCATGTCTCAAAACATTGAAAAGACAATAAATCATTAGGGTAGATTCTCTGACCTTGCAAAGTTAAATATGAAATTAACAAGAAGGGGTTATTGGAACCTTTCCAAATATCTGGAAGACAGACAACACTCTTCTAAATAACCCATGAGTCCAAAAAAGTCTCAAAGGAAATAAAAATTTTCAATGCTGAGTGTAAACAGAACATATAAAAATTGTGGGATGTAGCTAAAGTGGTCCCCCCCAAAATTTGTACTGGTCTTAAATGTTTATGCTAGAAAATTACAAAAAGGTCTAAAAATCAGGGATGTAAGGGGGGCTCAGTTGGTTAAGCGTCCGACTTTAGCTCAGGTCATGACAGTGAGTTCAAGCCCTGCTTACGGCTCAAAGCCTGCAGCTCTTTTGGATTCTGTGTCTCCCTCTCTCTCTCTGCACTTACTCCACTCAAACTCTGTCTCTGTCTCTCAAAAATAAACATTAAAAAATTTTTTAAAGGTCTAAAAAATCAGTGTTCTAAGATTCCACATTAAGAATCTATAAAAAGAACCAAATCAAATCACAATAAATAAAATAAAGGAAATAAAGATTAATGCAAAAATCAGCAAACAAGAAAATGGACAAATGACAGAGAAGAATCAATGAAACAAGACCCTGATTCTTCGAAAAGATCAATAAAATTAATAAACTTAAACTAAAGAATAAGCAGAAGGAAAGACACAAATTAGCAATGTCAAGAATTAAAGCATTTTTAGGTCTAGTAGAGATTGTGTTCTGTTGATGGGGGTGTGATTGTAAAGGTTTACTGCAACAGCCTTTTTATCTGGGAGTCCCTGTGTCATTCAAATATCTAACTCTGAAGTTGTACAAAATGTCACATCATAGTATCTGTGGGTTGTGCTTTCTAGGCAGGTCTATATTGTGTATTTTTTGGAAGTTCTTCTTTAATTTCTTGGAGATCACTGTGAATGGATCAAGAAATCCAGGATATCCATTTCTTTAATAATCATTTAAAATTTCTTCATTTCATTTAAGTGGGACCCTTAACTTGTCACCAAGCAGGACTCTATTGAAAAGAAATTTAAAACTACTCGTGGCCTATATATGTTTAATTCTGGTTAAAGAGAAAGCTTCTAACGCAACACATTAACCACCTGTAAAACCCAGACCTTTATCAATACGAGATAAAGAATTCTGAGATTAATATACAGGTAGACAATAAAGTCATGCGATTTGAAAAGCAGTGTTTCCTTATGAAAGAGCTCTCAAGTTCTTTCTAAAGCTAATCTAATAAAAAAGATGCATAAATGTTCTTGGAAAAAAGAATTAGAGATCAGGTATCTCTTACAAAGGTTAACAGGATAGTGAGAGAATTATTATGAATAAGTTAAATACATTTGACAATTTAGGTAAAATGGAAAAATTACTTGAAAGTTGCAAATTACAAAAAATGATGTAAGAAGTAATAGAAAATCAAAAGAACCATAAAGCTATTAAAGTTATTAAATTTATGATAAAAATAGTACCCCCCAAAATAAATTTCCCAACCCACATAACTTTACGGGTAAAGTCTATAAAACAGTTAAGAAGAAAATAATACCTCTCTTATACAGAATTTTTAAGAAAATAGTGGAGTTGGAAACACTTTTTCATTTAACAGAGGCTAGCATCGCTCTCATAATTATAAGGAAACATGAAACTACAGACCAATTCTCCTCACAGATGCAAAATGCTTAACAAAATTTTAGAAAATATAATCTAATAAGATTTTTATTTACCCCACAAATGCAAGTTTGGTTTAACATTAGAAAGCCAATCAATGAAACTAACCATATTAACAGAATAAGGTGGGGGGGGGGGAATTCCCATTTCGACAGATGCAAAAAAGCATTTTCCAGAACCCATTAGTAATAAAAAGGCTCGGCAAACAATTACTAGAAAGGAACTTCCTCTACCTGATGAAGGGTATCTATGAAAAAAACTATAGATAATATCATACTTAATGATGAGAGACTGAATGCTTTCCCCCTAAATTTGGAAAACAGGGAACAATGCCTACTCTGACCACTTCTATTCAACATAGTACTAGAAGTCCTAGCCAGTGCATTAAGACAAGAAAAAATATATATATAGATTAGAAAGGAAGAGATCTGTCTTTATTAGCAACTGGCCTTATTGTGAACATAGAAAACTCTATGGAGTCAACAAGAAGCTTTACCACAAGTTAAGCAAGTTTGCAATATGCAATATTAATATACAAAGGAATCAACTATATTTCTCTAGGCCATCAGTGAACTATTGGAAATTGGAATTCAAATACAATACTATTTACAATACCATCAGAAAACATACAATACAAAAAAATCAGAGAAACTTTAAATAATAAATGAAAATATATATATTTATATGTCAAAAGATTCATATGATTAAGATATCAATTCCCCTAGGTTTATTATAGATTTATCTAGAGAAATTGTTTACATTAATTCTATATTATATAATATTAGTAGTATATGATTAATATGGTAATTATACATTAAGTGTATGTATTTAATTCTAATAAAAACTCCAGCACAAACTTAATTTGTTGACTCATAATGTATACGGAAATGCAACCAACCTAGAATAGTGAGAGCAATTTTGAAAAAAAAGGAAAACAAGAAACACCAGAGACTCTATCTGATTTCAAGACCTGCTAATAAGCTAAAGTAATCAAGGCAGTATGGCATTAGCATAGGATGAAGACATAAATTAATTCCACAGAATAAAGAATGCAGAAACAGGACTACACTTATACGGTCAATCAAATTGGACAAACATGCCATTAATTCAATAAGAAATATAGTATTTTTCACAAACTGATATTTAAAAACTGGATGTCCATATGGAAAAAAAAGTATTGTCAATCCTTCACTACATACATAAAAATCACTTAAAATGGATTATAGACTAAATGTAAAAGCTAAAGTCTTAACACTTCTATGAGGAAACATAGGAAAAATATTCACAAATTTGGGACAGGAAATATTTATTAAATAGAATAAAAAATGCACAAGCCATAAAAGAAAAAAACTAAAAAACTGTAGCTTATCTAAATTTAAAACTTATGTTCTTTAAAAAAATAACATTAAATAAATGAAAGACAAACAATGATTGGGAGAAAATATGTGCAATTTATATATTGTCAAAGGATTTCTACCTAAAATATAAAGAACTCTTATAATATAAAGAGCTCTTATAATACAACAGTAAGACAACAACTCAATTAAAAATTAGCAAAAGCCTTGAACAGATATTTCACAAAACAAATACACAAATTGTCAATAAGAACATGAAATATTCTCAATATCTACAGTCATCAGGGGATGAAAATAAAGCCCAAATGAGCTAGGGCTACACCTTCACTGGAACAGCTAAAATTAAAGTGTCTGATGATATCAAGCAGTATAGTGTCACAAAGATGTACAACAACTAGAAAGTTCATATTGCTGAAGGAAGTATAACATGGTATAACTACTTTGGAAAATAACCAGACATAAAAGAGAACATACTGTATCACCCTATTCATATGAAACTTAAGAAAATACTAACTTAATCTATAGTGACAGAAAGCAGATCAGTGGTTGCAGGGACCAAGGATTGGGGGATTTGTGGAAAGACATAAAGGAACTTTTACAGGTGATAGAAATATTGCATAACTTAACAGTGGTGATGACTGCATGGATGTACAAATTTTTCAGATCCCATGAAAACACCTGCTTAAAATGGGTGCATTTTGGGGCACCTGGGTGGCTCAGTCGGTTGAGTGTCTAGCTTCGGCTCAGGTCATGATTTCACAGTTTGTGGGTTCGAGCCCTATGTCAGGCTCTGTGCTGACAGCTCAGAGCCTGGAGCCTGTCTTCAGATTCTGTGTCTCCCTCTCTCTCTCTGACCTTCCCCTGCTCACACTCTCTCTCTCTTTCTCTCTCTCTCTCTCAAAAAGAAATAAAAAACATTAAAAAAAAGATTTAAAAAATATTTTTTAAAAATGGGTGCATTTAATTTCATGTTAATTATACCTAAATAAAGTTGGGTTTTAAAAAATACTTGGTCCAAAAAAGAAAATACTTGGGCCAGAGATTTGGGGATTTGGGGCGAACTCTTACTGTGTGCCCTCCCAAATACCTTTATGGGTCACCCAAAGTGTTCACTCATATTATGTTAATAAAAAATCATCATACCCTATTTGTACCAAATTGCATCATGTTAAACATTCTGCCCTAGTTACTGTCATTACATATATTACCATGTCAATTAAGTTATTTCAGGGGCATTATTAAAATATTAATATTACTTTCATTCTTCTAAAGGTAAAAATATTTTTATGAAGCATTTCCTATTTGGCAAGCACTCTCCCAGACATTTTACATACATTTTCTCTAATCCTGGAAGGCTGGCAACACTATCTTCAATAAGGGTGAGGGACTTCCAAAGCCACAAAAGGATCTTGTCAATGATGGAACATGGAATCTAATTGTAGTCTGATTCAGAGTGTTTTTACTACATTAGTCATCATTCACTGATCATGGTCAATATCCTAATACTTTGGAAGTGCAGATATATTTTCTTGACAGTCACTGCCTTAACTAAAATTAATTAGCATTAACTATTTCCAATGATGAACATGTTTCCTCAAGTTTTCCAAATGAATTAAATCAGGTTTTTGTCTCCATTTCTATTGTTCAATGCCCATGCATAAATGTTTTAAAACACAAAGGGAATATTTTTTCAGAATTAAATACCTTCACTATCCAGGTCATCACTTTGACCAAACACACTATCCACATAAGAGTCTGGAATGAAGGTCCATTCATCAAATTTATCAAGTACTTCTTCTGGAAAATTCCCATCGCTGCCTGAGGTTGCTCCTTCTTCCACAACACTTTTCATCTGATATCTGAGCACCATTCTTGCTAGGATGGATCCTATATCTGCAGTAAAAAGATACACCAGCAACTCAGAAATCAACAAACATAAACACAGATCATACCAAAGTTCCTTACATACCCTCATACTTCCAGAGAAGTTTTTATTCTTCTTTCCAAAGTCACTTTATAACCATGATATTGCATAAAAAGCAGGCAGTGAATTTAAATTTTTTAGAAATCATAAAAATTTACTCAAAGCTTTGCTGTAGGTGACAAAACTGAATATTTATGAAATGAACCTGACCTGGGAAAGAGCCTGGGCTTTGAAGTCAGACAGACCTGTTGCTCAAATAACAGCAATAGCACTTGCAAGTTACATAAGCTCCCTGAGAGTCCGTTTTTTCACTTGGGAAGTGAGCCGACAACACAGGGTTATGGAAAAGATTAAAGAAAATGGTGCATATAAAATGTTTAGCACAATGCTGAGAAAACAGAAGATGCTCAATCAATGAAACGGTTAGTTTTTTATTTTTTATTATTTTTTTATTTTTTATTTTATAGTTTATTGTCAAGTTAAGTTGGTTTCCATAGTGCTCATCCCAACAAGCGCCCTCCTCCATGCCCATCACGATAGTTACTTTTTTATAAACTATTAGCTAGTGATTCCCTCTACTGGGAGATTTGGTGGAATTCAAAAGTTAACATCCTCCTATTTTATTATATCTTATGTTATGCTCTCTTACGAAGAAATAAGTTGGCAGAGCTCTCACTGGGTGATACACAGCCTGCAAAACTTCTTCATATATTACTCTCGTAGCTCACATGACATGTGTGTGAGGCTCAGCCAAGTAGTACCTGAAAAATGATTTAAAGCTATGAATCCAAAATGTTCTTTACTCATAATTATGGTCATGCCTCCAATCAATCAAATGCCATGATTGTATTTTTTTAATTAGGTGAGACTTATCAAAGGTAAAAGCCTTCATATAGTACAAAAGGAACAAGTGGATAGTAAATCTCCCATCTTCCCTCTCCAGGGGGCCCACAATCCCTGCCCATCAGAAATCAGATTCAAGTAAGCAGGGTGTTGGCAGGAGACTGCTTGAAGCGATAGAACATGGGATCTAATCATATTTTATTAGTTTCCAAAGTCCTCAGAGACCAAGTAATGCATTTCTGGGGGTTTTCTTGTGACAGTCTTTCCATATTCAAACATTTATGACTACCGTATCTCAACGTGTTTTCACCAACATCAGTGTACTAAAAATGCTGCTCTGTGCTTTTTTTTTTAATTTATAATGCACTCTCTATCTGAACATTTGGATTTGTTAGATTTTCTTTCTCCAATGACTGCAAAGCATTCCACTGCATGAATGTACCATAATTGGTTCAAATAGTTCCTTTTGAAGGATACTGAGGCTTTTCTCCTAATCTCCTGCTATTCTAAACAATATTTTATTGTGCACCCTTGCACATGATTTTTTGTGTGCATTAAAAATGCCTGAATTACAGATTCCTGTCAGTATGTAGCTGGACAAAAAAGTATGGGTGTGCACTTAAAATATTAATGGATATTGGAAGATTGTCCTCAAAAGAAGATATTTTGAAATCATATTCAATAATATGTCAAATGCCTATTTCCACATATGTTTATCAACATAACTTATTACCAAATTTTTATTTTTGCCAATATTATAAATATTTAATGAGCCCTACCATGTGCAAAGTACTAGTTAGATGCTAAAGATCTACCAAGAGGTAGATCATAAAAAGAAAAAATGCAATTATATAATATAATAAATGCTAGTACTGGTAAGAAACAAGGTGCTACAGGAACATGAAGAAGGATCTTCCACACAGATTTCATGTGAGGAGGAACGGTTTGTTGTAAAAAGTGATTTGGGGTTGCAAATAAAAAAATTAAGAGACAGGCAAATGAGAGAGAAGATAAAGCAGCCAGGTAGCTAGATAAACACTGGAAGAATATATGACATATTTTAAAAACTTAGGGAAGGGGAGCCTGGGTGGCTCAGTGAAGCCTCTGACTCTTTGTATCAGCTCAGGTCTTAATCTCAACGTCATGAGTTCAAGCCCTGCATTGGGCTCTACACTAAGCATGAAGCCTACTAAAAACAAAAAAAAGTGGGGGGGAGGGAGAGAAACTTAGGAAATTCCGCGTGACTGGATATTCTAGGGCCCACTAGAATGTTGGAAACCTGGAATTTGTAGAGGCACTAATAGCCATGGATGGATCCTTTCTTCCAGCAGCATTTTCAGCCACCTTGCTGATGGGGAGGAAAAAGTAGACTATTGGACTGAAGAGGAATAGGGTATTGCCAGGTAAATGCATCAGAAAAATGACGGTAAAGCAAACATGTTATTAACAAGAGAGTACTTAAGGTGAAGATCATTGTGGGGAAGGCAGCAGGCACGGAAGTAAGTTAACAGAAGGAAACAGGGAGCCCAAGCTTTAAGAACACATTTAGGGTCAGTGACTGACATCTGAAATGACAGATATCTTAATAGGGGATGATGCTAACTTCGCATTAATATATGTAATATATACAAAATATATATTAACTTGAAAATTTAAAGAAAATACCTCCTTAATTGAAATACTGAAAAACTGAAAACTAAATATATTAACGTGAGAATGCAAAGTATATATGTGTACATGTTTCTGCACATACATTTTAATGCATATGTATATGTAAGCATATGAAAAATCTAGTAAGAAAATCTACATTGATAAGGGACAAAATAGTTATTGTCTTCCTTACAGTTTTTATGCATTTTCCTACTCTTAAAATGAGCATCGATTACTTTTATAATAAAAAATATGTTTCTTTAAAAAGCAACTACTGAGAAACATCCACTGTTTCAATCTATCTTTATAAAATATTTGCTAGGTCATAAAGAATTAAACACAATATCACTTTCAAGCATTTCATGACCAAAAAAAAAAGATATCCAAACCTTCACAATGTTTTTGGCTTAAGTTGTACCAAACTGAAATAAACCTAATGAAAATATTACTGCTTAAAAAAATACTAATAAAAACAAGACTCAGACAAAATCTTGCTGCTCATACTCACTTGTTTCTTTTCTTAAATTAGATGTCCTATCTGGAAATAAAGGGCCAAGCCATGAAGGTTCGATTTTTCCTATACAGAAGCCTCCAAGGCAAATGCTATTGTTGGCCAGATCGAGGGCGAGTCTCCTTAAGAGCAAGCTGATGACCTGGCTGTCACCTTTTCCGATGCTTATCGCCAGCGCTTTCCGGACATCCTGTTCCCGGGAACCACCGTTCAGCAACAATTCCACCAACTTGGGACTGCTCGCTTTCTCACATACCTATTAAAGGAAAAAAGAAGGTGAACATATTAAAAGCCTGTAAGTCTTCCTTTTGGTCGAATGGTAAATTGGATTTGGCGTGGTTTTTCTCTACACCCTCATTTAGATAGAAACAAAGTAAAATAAAGCAAACCACACCCTTGAAATAGATTAGGAAAATACAGTAAGGTTAGCACCAAAAATATCAGAGTAGCAGAAGCCAAATAATCTGCCACATGAGAGTCAGTTACCATGAAAAAGGCCACATGATAATGGAGAAAAAGCCCATAACACTTGAAGTCAGAAGGCCTGAGGCTCCACCAATGATACACATTGCTTACACCTTCTGAGATTCCATTTGCTCCTTGGAAGACATATGGGAAACTAGTTCCATACATAGTAAAGGCTATGGCCCTCCTTCATTCACAAATATCTAATAAAATATGAACATTATAAAACTTGTAAATGCCACATACAAAGGCTTCTGGTTTTCCAGCACAAGAACCTGAAATTCCACAAATAAATTTCTTGCCTATTTTCTACCTCCCCTGAATACTATTTTCAGACAGTTCAAGGCACGTTAGCATGCTAGGTGGTATAAAAACTACACTGACCACAGTAAGCAGAGGGAAGGCTTAGCGACCTAGAACATACTGGCCTAGGCAGGAGCAGCTTCTGAAAGGTGAAGGAGTGATGGTCTGTTAATGAGAAAATCAAAGTAATAAGGGCACCTGGGTGGCTCAGTCAGTTGAATGTCCGACTTCAGCTCCGGTCATGATCTCGCAGTTCATGGGTTTGAGTCCCATGTTGGGCTCTGTGCTGACAGCTCAGAGCCTGGAGCCTGCTTCCGATTCTGTGTCTCCCTTGCTCTCTGCCCCTCCCCGACTCATGCTCTGTCTCTCTCTCAAAATAAACATTTAAAAAAGCCTATGTTGTAAAAATTATTATCCCCATTTTATAGATGAATATTTAGAAAAGATACATGATATGTCCAAACCTATTAGAGGTAGTCAACAAGAGACTTGGATTTCAAGTCAAGCCTGTGTTCCTTTCACTGCCCAAAATTAAGGATTAAGAAAAGAAAAGAAAAAAAAAACAGCCCTAAGATCTAAGGTACTAGGTCAAGGGAAGGAGATTGGGAGATATTCCTGAATTCTCTAGAATTAATGGATGTTCAAGGGGTTGGATGGTACCAACTTAATGCCCATCAGTCTCTAGGTGACCTACCTTCAACTCATTCTCCCCAGAGCCACTATCATACCTTTCTACTTTAGATATGAGCAGGTCACTGCCCTGTTTAAAACTCTTCTAAACCCCTATGCTCTAAGACATTCCCCCAAACACAGCAAGCTTTTTTTTTTTAAGAAAAACTCATTACGTTCATTTATACCATTTCTACTGTCTCAAATGTCTTATTCTGCTCTTCATCCAGCAAAAAGATATTCATTCTTTCTTTTTTTATTTGAGAGAGAGAAAGAGAGCATGAGTGAGAGAGAGAGAGGCAGAGGGAGAGAACCCAAGCAGACTCCAGGTTTGGTGCAGAGCCCAATGTGGGGCTCAATCCCATGACCCTGAAATCATGATGAGCCAAAAGCAAGACTCAGACGTCCAACCCACTAAGACATTCAGGCGCCCTAAACGATGTTCATTCTTAAAGGACAGCTTCATAGTCGCACACGCAGTAAGTCCTTGCCACCAGGCGCCCAGGCCATGCACACTCTTCCTCCTCCAGGCTCCCTTCCCATCTGTTTAAACAGAGCGCGTAGCACACTAAACCAAAAGTGCCTATCAGGTTAAAAACTAGAATGAAAGGCTTGGATGCTATTGCAATTCAATTTGTACCTCTGTAGCCCAGGAAATGTATTTAACTTAACTAGCAAATCACTAACATCCTACTTAAAAGCCCACAGGAAATTTAAAAGGAGTGGGAGGAAGGAAGATGGAGGGGACAGAGGGGCCAAAAAACTCCATCACAAGTGCCTTCTCTGTGGCCCAGCAAAGTTTTACATCTAAATTGGCACTTACTGCCTATCTCATATTAAAATGGTTTACATTTTTTTTCCTCTCTCCCTTCCCAGCACACACACACACACACACACACACACACACACACACACACAGAAACTATCCTGAAATAGAAAAACCCTTGTATATTCTTTACTACTTATCTAGCACTGTGCTCTCCACTTAGAAGTTGCTCAATACATTTTTATAGAGTATTTTCCTTGAGGGCCCAAAAGATCCAAGCTGACTCTAAGATGAGAGATGTATAAGAAAGTTATCACACAAAGGCAAAGTTGGTTGAGTGTCCAACTCTTGGTTTCAGGTCAGGTCATGATCTCATGATTCATGAGTTCAAGCCCCATACCGGGCTCTGTGCTAATAGCATGGAACCTGCTTGGGATTCTTTGTCTCCCTGTTCATGCTCTCTCTCTCTCAAAATAAATAATTTTTTTAAATGTGTAATTTACTATCTTTGCAATCTTCTCTCTCATATTCAAATTTATAAATAATGCAACCCATGATCAAAACCAAATATTTTAGACTACCCTTTGAGAATCAAAGGCTACCACCACCACTACCATGAATCTACGGTATAGACGAGATTAAAACAGGCATTTGGGAGGCTGACTTTCCATTACTTACCAAGAGAGTGTCCTCAGGCAAATTACTTAACCTCTCTGTGCCTCAATTCCTTACCTGTAAAATGGGAATAATACTAGAACCCATTCCTAAGGTTGTTGCAATGGTTAAATTTTGGAAAGGGCTCAGAGCAGTGCCCAGGTGGTAACAAACAGTGTTTGTTATCACTTTTATTCAGACTTTATCACAAGTGCTCTTCCCACTGCGATCTGATAGTTTCTTATCTTTGGATCTTTATTCATGTATTTTCATGCCCAGTATCAGTCTTCAATATTCTTCTATATAAATTATGCATATTACATCATTAAATTCTCCTCAGAAAGCCTAACAAGATTAACTCCATCATTGCTCCAAATAGTCCTTATTTATACAGCATTGGTACATAAATAGTGATTACTTCATTTTACATTAGTATCTAAAAAATGTATGTTCAATCTATCCACAAAACTGAATCAATATTTTTTAGTGGCAAATAATCTCCAATAAGTATGATAAATTTTTTCAATTTAACATACCCATGGATGCAAAGATCTGATTTTGCTTAAAAAGATATAAATAAGTACATTAAGTCCAAAAGAATGTGAGGAGAAGAATAAAATAAAAAGCTCCTATAGAAAGATTTGGGTAAATTGAGAGAAGAGTAGGAAGTATTTCCTGTTGGAAATATAAAATTATTATACTCAAGAGCTTTTGGGTTTGCTATTTCTCTAAAAAAATTTTAAAGGGAAATTTCTTTTCAGTTCTTTGGCATACTCCAGTAATATTAGTGCAAAGATGTGCAGATCACACAAAACATGCACAACAAAAATGCATTACATTGAGGGAAATAATTTAATTACCTTTAATACTAGAGAAGAAACTATTTTTAAGGTGGGTTTCTTAAATGAAATTTGACTAACTTTAATTTGATTCTTATTTGGTCTTAATATGCAAATTAATTGTGCATGAAAATAAGTTACAGGTTCAGTTTCTTTTTATGTAGAGTGCTAATTAGTACTAACTTAATTTACAGTTGACAAATGGAATTGAATCCATAGGCAAGTGGGAAATTAAATAAGGTAAGATTTTAAAGAGTACCAGAAAATATAGTACTGTTATTATTTAATAATGTACATTAAATCACTATATTATTACTTTGTTAGAAATATTTTTAAATTTCTAGAAAATATACATGATGCTACCCGAATACTGTTATAAACTCTGAAATTTATACAATGACAACCTTGAAATAACATGTAATGCACTTTAATAAATACTAAATTCATACTGTATGTAAAGCAATGAGTTAGCTATTCTAAATGATACAAAGATAAACATTGTACATTTCCACTTTCATACACCTCACAAAACATAAAAGATATATTGTATGTGTCACATATATTGTCATGCACTGAACAGAAATAAATCTTTATTTTGTATGGAGGTCAGGGGTGCGGGGAGGGCTTTATTGAGGAAAGCGCATTTGGGTTAGGTTTTGAAGGAAAAGTAGAACATTTAGATGAGGTGTCCACCCTCCTCAAGAGCGAAGGCCAGGAAGGCAGGCAGGACCACAGTGCTACACAGCCTGGGGGTGGCCAGAGGCAGGGGATGTCAGTGTGAACAGTGTCCCAATGGGTGCTCAGTACACTGCCTACATGGCCACAGGCAGGAGAACTGAGAAGAGGATTTTCCATCAGAGAAACTGAAGACAGAGGAAAGATGGCTGAAAGATAATCAAAACAAAACCATATGTTGTGTGGAGTGTTCCTGGAGAATAACTTGGACAGAGATGCATTACAGGAGACACATTTGAAAAGTTACTTATCAACAAACCAAGGTGGGTAAACAAGTAAAATGAAGGATTCCACCGGATATACCTAAAGGACCCTTTTACCTCTGAAATTCTGTGAATCTAAACTCCTACTACAAGTCACAAGCAATTGTGCAATAAACTGGTAAATTCTGTAGTAAAAAATAATAGGATGTAAGTAAGAGCTGTACAAGGGTAGAGTCAAATAACAGAAAAGACCAAAGTTAGGCCTTGAAAATTACCTGACAAATTAAAGAAGTTGCGTCCTTTGTTCGATTGGCGTCTGCTCCCAACAGAAGCAAGCATTCGACCATGACACTGTTATTCTGATCACATGCTTTCTCTAACATCACACTTTTTAACTCATCGTCCACAGCTAATTTTGCAAAGCATTTGCAACAAAGGTTTAGAAACTAAAAAGAATGGAAACAAGGATTAGAGTGAGCTAAGTCCATCAACAGTTAGCATCCTGGTGAAAACCACTGTACCTGTTGATCCTTTTGTTCCATGATACTGGAAGTCATCTGATGGAATATCACTGAATCAAAGGAATGATGCACCAGCAGGGTGGAAAAAGACACTGACAATTTCAGTATTGTCAAGACTGTCTGAAATCCCTGAAAGTGTGACCAAAATAATAACATAAGCAATTCTGGGCCAAAAGAATAAATAAATAAATAAACAGAGAGCTTGTATGTGACACTTAACTAACTAGAAAATATTTACCAGGTTTGTGTTCAAAAGCTGTAAATCTTGAAACACTCCTATAAACAAACCTTTCTCATTACTAAGAAATACAGCAGGCACAGAGAGAATAAAACACAAGTTAACAAACGCTTGTCTAGCAAAGCAGAAAAAATACCTAATGCATTAAAGGTAAGCCATACTTACAGGATGAAAGCAAGATATTAATTAACATTAGAAGAGCTGAATCAGCGGGGCTACACACCCAAGTCGGCCAGCAAAGTGTATTTTTTATTATAAGACTGCAGATTAGATTCTCTAGATAACCTAGCATTTCCCTAGCATTTTTGAGCCTTCTTGTGAAATTTCAACCTCAAAGAGAAGAACATGCGCTCCTAGATTTCATTCATGTTGAGTATATTTGAGAAAAGCTTTCAAGTTACTCTGAGGTTTACATCCTTGGAGCAAATGATTTATAAAGAATGAATCAGTCACACCATTACTTTTCAGAACAGAACTACCTCGAGCATATTCCTAAGTACTGCCTGGGCTCTCCACTCCCGAGATAGTTAGGAATGAACTTGAGTTTCCTATCATTTAGCTTCGGTGAACTCATCAAAGGTCAATTTAACTTTTAAAGTTTTTATTATCTTTCAATATAATGTATTAATGAAATTGTCTAATATAACTGTTATTTTTCGCTTTTAAGATGCTGAATTTCTACAAATATTTACTGACATTTGATAAGAGAAGTAGTCTTAATTTTTGCACCCACCACTAGACTAGAGGTCCCTGAAAATTCAAATGAATGCAACAGAAAAGCAAGTAATACAAATGTGTAGAAGGCATATAATTCAAAATAAAAACTTATAAAAAATGAGCTGGCCAAATAAAATATGCTGACAGGCCAAATTTAGCCCACTGGCCAATAGTTCAGAGACTCTACTATAGAGATCCTAAAATTAATGCCTATATGCATTAATACTGAGAAAACTGAGAGCACAGGTTTATTTCCTTTCTTTAGGATTACTTTTAATCAATTCTGGTTTGGCTTTAGTCATCCTTGCCTGAGGCACATTATAAAAATCAGATTTATATAGCACATTGTGGTTTTTAATCTAAGAATGCTGCATGTTCAGCACTTTATAAGTTAAAACTTTACATATATTATCTCATTTCTAGTAATGTCTGTGACAAGGTTATAGCCTGGATTTTTTTTTTATTCCTGGTCAATTCTGCTATTTATGGAAATATTTGTTGAGTGTGGTTTATGAAAGTTGCAAACTCCATTACTAAAACAAAATAAAACAAAACAAAACAAAACCACAACCAAAGCAAAAGTCTTAAAGAGACCACTTGTTTTTGCTAACATTAAAAAAAATTTTTTTACACTCTCAGCAAAGTAGATATAGAAGGAACCTAACTCAACATCACAAAAGCCATATATGACACACCCACAGCTAACATCACACTGAATGGTGAAAAGCTAAAAGCTTTTCCTCTAAGATCAGGACAAGGATGCCGACTTTCACCACTTTTATTCAACATAGTATTAAAAATCCTAGTCACCGCAATTAGGTAAGAAAAATAAATAAAAAGCACCCAAGGTAGAAAGGAAGAGGTTAAATTGTCACTATTTGCAGATTATTTGATTTATATATTAAAAAAAAACCCTAAAGACACCACCAAAAAACTACTGGAACTAATAAAAGAATTCAGTAAAGTTGCAGAACACAAAATTAAAATATAGAGATTGATTATACGTCCATACACTAATTATGAGCTATCAGAAAGAGTATTTAAGAAATGAATCCCATTTATAATTATATCAAAAAGAATAAAATACTTAAAAATAAATTTAACCAAAGAGATGGAAGATCTATACACTAAAAACCATAAAACGCTGATGAAAGAAATTGAAGACAACACAAATAAACGGAAAGATACACCATACCTATAGAATGGAAAAATCAACATGGTCAAAATATCCATACCAGCCTAAGCAATCTACAGCTTTAATGCATTCCCCATCAAAATACCAATGGCATGTTTCTCAGAATTAGAACAAAGAACTCTAAAATTTGTAGGGCCACAGAAGACCTTGAATAGCCAAAGCAGTCTTGATAGCAAAATTAAATTGAAGGTGTCACACTCTCTGCTTTCAAACTATAGTACAAAGATAGTAATCAAGAGTACAGTAATGGCATGAAAGCAGACATATAGGTCAATAATATACAACAGAGAGCCCAGAAATAAACCCACATATATGTGATCAATTAATTAACCCAAGGATATACAATGGGGAAAAGACAGTCTCTTCAATAAAAATAATAAAAAAATAAAAGCTGGGAAAACTGGACCAGCTTACATGCAAAAGAATGACACCAGACCACTATCTTATACCAAATACAAAAATCAATTCAAAATAGACTAAAGACTTGAATGCAAGACATAAAACCATAAAACACAAGCAGTAAACTCTTGGACATCAGCCTCAGCAATATTTTTTTGGACCATACTTCTCACAGAAGGGCAACAAAAGCTATAATAAACAAATGTGACTACATCAAACTAAATAGCTTTTGCACAGCTAAGGAAGCCATCAACAAAACAAAAACCTAATCTAATGAACGGGAGAAGATATATGTAAATCATACATCAATAAGGGATTAATGTGCAAAATATATAAAGAACTTATATAACTTAATGCCAAAAACACAAACAGCCCAATTTAAAAATGAGCAGAGGACATGAATAGACATCTTTCCAAAGAAGATAGATAGGTAGTCGATGTCTGTTGATGTTGATCTGCTCAACATCACTGCTCATCAGGGAAATGCAAATCAAAACCATAATGAGATATTACCTCATACATAACAAATTGGCTATTATCAAAAAGACAAAAAAAATAAAGTGTGGAGAAACAGGAACCCTGTACATGTTGACAAGAATGTAAATTAGCATGGCCACTATGGAAAACAGTAGGGAGGTTCCTCAAAATATTAAAGATACAAATACGATACGATCCAGCAATTCCACTCCTGGATATTTACCCAGAAAATAAAAAATAAAAACATCAATTCAAAGAGATATATGCATCCCTATGTTCCCTGTGCATTATTTAAAATAGCCAACATAATAGAAACCTAAGTGTCCACTGATAGATGAATGGATAAAGAAGATGGGATACACACATACACACAAAATTGAATACCAGTCAACCATAAATGGAATGAAATCTTACCATTTACAACAACACAGATGGACCTAGAGGATATTATGCTAAGTGTAACAAGTCAAACACCCTAGAAACACCCTAGAGAAAGAGAAACACCCTATGATTTCCCTTACACATGGAATCTAAAAACCAGAACAAATGAACAAAAAATGCAAAACAGAAACAGACTCATAAGGGACAAACTTTTGGTTATCATAGTGGAGAGCAGTTAGGGGCAGGTGAAAAAGATCAAGGGGATTAAGAGGTACATACTTCCAGTAAAAAAAAAAAAAAGTCATGGGGATATAATATATAGCATGGTGAATATAGTCAATAATTTTGTAGTAACTTTGTATGATGACAGCTGATAACTAGATTTAATGTGGACATCATTTTGTAATGTATAAAAAATATCAAATCACTATGCAAAATTAATAGGATATTGTATATCGCAGTGCCTGGAGGTCTCTGTCGGTTGAGTACCCGACTTCGGCTCAGGTCATGATCCCACAGTTTGTGAGTTTGAGACCCACGTTGGGCTCTCTGCTGACAGATCAGACCCTGGAGCTGGCTTTGGATTCTGTGTTTCCCTCTCTCTTTGCCCTACCTGACCCATGCTCTTTGTCCCTCTCTCTCAAAAATGAACATTAACAAGAAAAATAGGATATTACATGTCAATTATATGTCAATAAAAATAAATAAATATGTGAAGGGAAAAACATATGAGCCAATTTCATTCTTAATCTCTCCTAAGCCAACATCTTTCATTGTTTATAAGGAACAGTTATTACATATCACATGTGAAATGTTGCTTGATGAAAAATATTTAAAATATTTTACTCCAAGAAAAAAATCAAGGAGAAAAATTACTAGAGGTAAGCATCCCACAATAAAACACTGAGGATGACAAACCTTGAAAAATTATAACTTCTATTTATCTAAAATCTAAGCAAGGAAAGCTCAGCTTTCTCTAAGCACATTCTCTGCCCTTTGATGACAAAGACAAATGGCAAATAAATATGCTGATTTTGGAGATATGATAATGAAACACAGGATCTCTGTGACTCAATCCAATTCTCTTCACCTCCTATAATTAAAATATTACAAAATGATAAATAGGTTTCAATTAACTGGACTATCTCCATTAATGCAAAGTGGGAATTGTAGCAGCTGCTCTGAAAGGGAAATCTTCACAGGATCCCAAATTCCCTCCAAGATAAAGCACATACTTTAATCTGTACTTCAGCCATATCCTTAAATCGTTGTAAACTGGAAACCAGAATTTTTGCCAGCAGATGCCCAGTTCCTATGCATAAATTCTTCTTTGTAATCAAGTATCCTATAAGACTTAAGCCCAGACATTGAATTTCTAGAAGAATGAAAGAAAAAAATAATAAAATCAATGGTTTTAGATCTCAAAACTGAAGAAAAAATTTAAAAACACCCAGCCAATGGGTAAAGGCCTATAAAAAAAAAAATCTATCCTAAATCCTGGGACGTCTGGGTGGCTCAGTCGGTTAAGCCTCCAGCTCTTGATTTAGGCTCAGATCTTGATCTCACCCATGGGATTGAACCCTACATAAGGCTCCGCGATTGCTCTGCACTGAGGGTATGGAGCCTGCTTGGGATTCTCTCTGCCCCTTACCTGCTCACCTCCCCACCCAAAGTAAATAAATAAACATTTTTTTAAAAATCTATCCTAGGGGCGCCTGCATAGCTCAGTTGGTTAAGCATCCAACTTCAGCTCAGGTCATGATCTCACAGACAGTAGGTTTGAGCCCCCAGTCAGGTTCTGTGCTGACAGCTTGGAGCCTGGTACAGATTCTGTGTCTCCCTCTCTCTCTCCCCCTCACCCATGCTCACTCATGCTCATGTACTCTCTTTCTCTCTCAAAAATAAATAAAAAGATTAAAAACAATCTATACTAAATCTTGACTTCAAATTGTACCAACCTTGGTCATCTGGATACATCTGCAGTGTATGAAGTACCGAATCAATAGCACCTTCCAGGGATAATACTTCTAGCGCATCAGGAAAATGTGCTATAGAAGAAATTACTTTCAATCCACATTTCTGAATCCCAGGATTTCCAATGAACTAAAATAAAAAGGACAATTGATATTTGCTATTTAAAATGAATGATTAAAAGCTCAGTTAAAGCCAGGTACGGACTGACAAAATATAAACTAAGTAGTTCAAATATAGGTAGTCCAAATAACGTTTATTACCTTTGATTTTGCCTTACAGTACTAATACTTTTTAATTATGATTAAGGATACAAGCTACCATTTTAATACTTACTGAGTACCTGTTCTGTGCCACACACTATGCTAAGTACTTTACATGCATTTACTTTTCACATGAATCTGAAGTCCAAACTAATATCATTCCCAACAGCAGATAAGTTCACTGGTGGTTAGAGGAGTTGCATATTCCTGAAGTCACACAGACTGTTGCTGAGATGAGACCAAATCAGGGATGCTGGACCCCACCACCTACATACTGCATATTTAGCCAGGAAAATACAATGCTGACTCCCACCAATAGAAAATACTAATTGAAAATTTGCTCTTTAAGTGTTTTATGTGCTGGGGCACCTGCGTGGCTCAGTCAGTTAAGCACTGGACTTCAGCTCAGGTCATGATCTCACAGTTTGTGGGTTCAGGCCCCACCCCAGGCTCTCTCCTGACAGCTTAGAGCCTGGAACCTGTTTCAGATTCTGTGTCTTCCTCTCTCTCTCTGTGCCTCCCCCACCCCTGCTCTGTCTCTCTCTCTCTCAAAAATAAATATTTTAAAAATTTTTTAAAAGGTAAGCGTTTTATGTGCCATGTCTCATTTATTCCCCCTCAACAGCCTCATGTTTTAGGTTCACCAAATTTTAAAGATATACGAATAAGAAGAGCTCAAATCACAAAGCTAATATATGTCAGGTCTAGGACCTGAATATAAATGTGTCTCCCATAAAAACTGAACAGTCAAAAAAAAAAAGAAAAAAAAAGAAAGAAAGAAAAAGAAAAGAAAGAGCACAGAAGGTAATTGCTACCTCTTCCAACTTTTTAACCTGAACTCTTCCAGATGATTTGACATTATTTACAGGCATCCTAATAGAGGCCACTTCTTTTTCCAAACTATTCTACTTACTAAGATGAAGCAGTCAAGACACTTTCCAATCATGGACAATCGCAGTTACACCTTCCCTATTAATAACTGTGACATATAACTCACTCTTACATGGTTTGGGCCATCTCTGCTTTTCCATAATGCTTTCCACGATATGAATGCCCACCTAATAGCTTTCCTTTAAAAAATTACAATGATATCCTTCACAGGACTTTTGTTTTCACAGACATTGGTTTCATGGTATTTCTACTCCAAATCTCTGATTGGCACTACCGCGGGTATACGACATGGAGCTGAGAGGTTCAAGTCAGATCTCAAGGTGAGGTGCCTGGGTGGCTCAGTCAGTTAAGCATCCGACTTCCGCTCAGGTCACAATCTTGTGGTTCATAGGTTCAAGCCCCACATCGGGCTCTGTGCTGACAGCTAGCTCAGAGCCTGGAGCCTCTCTTAGGATTCTGTGTCTCCCATTCTCTCTGACCCTCCCCTGCTTACACTGTCTCTCTCTCTCTCTCTCTCAAAAAAAATAATACATAAAACATTAAAAAATAAAGTCAGATCTCAAGTTCTGTTATAGCTTCTTCAACCAAAACCATTTACCTTCCAACCTTTCTCACTTCTATATTGTCAATGAATAGACTTCCATTACTTTCCAATCTAGTCCTCCAATGCCTCTCAATTGTCCTTATCCAGCATCTTTTTTTTTTTTTTAATAGGGAGTGAGGAGAAGCATCATTTTGTCGTCCTGGGCCTTTCTTCTTCACCCCTAATTGGTCAACTTAGACTTCAGTTCCTCTTTCAACAACACACTCATATCCTTGCCCCGCTTCATACTTTTTCCTGTCATTATTTCCATCCTACCAACTCCCTGGATAGTAATTTGGAGCCAGTTAAATTTAGGTTTAAATTCTGCCTCTTCTCACTTAATTTTTAGTCATTTTAGTTCCATTAAAAATAATGAAACATTTGCTCAGAAGTGGTATTCAATCAGAAGGTATTAGTCAAGAAATATAAAGAAATTAAAGTGGTTCAAAGTGAAGCTGGAGGGACGCCTCTTGTCTGTCTCTACCTCTTCGCCTTAAACTGATCCTAAAAATGGAGGGCTGTTATGAGGATGAGATTATATGACTCACCGTCTGTGCAATAAAGCCTGAGTGATGGCTACTATTCAGGCCTTGGGCTAAACACCCTCCTCAGAGATGAAAAACTTCTAACTGGGAGACAGAATGTCCCTTAATTGGTCTTCCATTCCATCAAGCTACCATTCTCCTCCATTTCTAAACTTATTAATAGAAACATCTACACCCACTATCTCCACATTCTCCCCACCCCTTAATTTCATATAATCAGACTTCTGTCCTTACCACTCTGAATTAAAACCATTCAAAGAAAAAAGTCCTTTAACAACCGAACTGCTGCTTTTCCCTCCCTTGATTTCTGTGACATGGGACGCCCCTAATTATTCTCAAACTTTAAAACCATTCATTTGCCCATCTCCTTTACAATCTCTTCTTTCAATGTCAAACTTAGTCCAAAGTTCTTTTCGTAAAACCCTTCTACTTATGGGTGGGACTTCATACAGTAACGTGGTTCATGTCACCATAACAACAATAGCAACAGCCACAACATTAATGCCAAAATCTATGCAGCACTTGCTATGTGCCAGAGATTCTTTTAAGTACTTCTTATATATTAACCCATGTAATCCTCACAATAACCATATAATATAGAACACTTTATTGGCCCTATGTTATTGATGAAAACAATGGATACTAGGAAACCTTTAAGCAGATAACTCAAAGCACAAGTTTACATTCTCTTAAACTCTACATCCACATTACCTCTATGCTTGATGCCAGTATCTTAAACTCAGATGTTCAAAGCTAAAAGTATATTAAATTATCAAGAAAAAAGAAAAAGGAAAAAGTTAGATTGAGACTGTCTATCTGATCTTTCTGTTTGATTAATACCACCGTCATTCCTACTTCCTGGGTAGGGCCAGATTCCTGGGTGCACACCTGCCCAATCACAGTTCTCTGTTAGAAGGGCCCCACACCCGGTATAATGTTCTGCTGCCACCATCTTGAAATTCTTCATTAATTTTACAAGGAGTCCTGCACTTTTATTTTTTTCTGGGCCCCACAAATCAGGTAGCCAGTCCTAACCTCAAAATGCATCGTAGACTTATTGTTCATGCCAACGATTAAATCAAACTGATATTTATAAAGCATATATATTCGTCCTTAATACCATCCCTCTCACAAGTTTCTAATCAACCATCAGTGCTGCTACCTTGAACTCCTCTAATCTTAAACTATTTCAGGTGCAGCTGGATGATGACAAATGACTCACTTGCATCAGGAAATCTGTGATTTCCTGTGATTTGTCGATGCAAAAAGAGAATGGAAGCTTCATATCATTACATATGATGGAGCACAAATAAACTACTTGATTATTTAAAATAGTGGTATTTGACTTCTGACAGATGCATAAATTTGAAAATATTTACATAGGGGCACCTGGGTGGCTTAGTTGGTTAGGCTTCCAACTCTTGGTTTCAGCTCAGGTCATGATCTCATGGTTTGTAAGAACAAGCCCTGAACTGTCAGCACAGAGCTTTCTTGGGGTTCTCTGTCTCTCTCTATCTCTCTCTCTCTCTCTCTCTCTCTCTCTCTCTGTCCTCCCCAACTCAGTCTCTCTAAATAAATACACAAAATATCTCTATTTATGATATTTACAAGCCTATGATAGATTTTTCTTTCATTTGTCAAATGTTCCATCTTGGAAATAGTGATATAATGTACTGCTGTTCAAATGGAAATTAAAATCAGTTTACTAGTTTATACTTAGCAGTGTTACCCAAATTAAATTTTTGGAAATGTGAGTGGAAGGACACCTACAGATGTTAAATAGAAACATCCTATTTATTGCCTATGCCCCACAATCTTCCAAGTTTTTCAGAGAACATATAAATAATTAAAATGGTTTCCTCAATGAGCTAGCTAGCCAGCTCAAGTCAACTGCAATTCAAGAAAACTTTCTGGAAAAAATAAAAATATATGTGTACCTAAAAAGAAGACATCATAGTCCAGGACTAAAATTAAGATATATCCTAATAAAATATCTGAATTTCAAGAAAAATAATCCTTTGGGTATCCAGGTGAAAATATCACTCATTTAAAAGCGAGGGAAAAAAAGTCAAGCTGGTTTTATACTTTTCCCCTAAAACATTCAGCACTAAAAGACAGTGAAGTGCCTACAGGTTTTTAAAGAAAATAAAACCCCAATATTTTAAAACCAACCAAACTGTTTTTTCAAGAATTCAAATATAAAGACAACAATAGCATTTAAACAACAGATTTGAACTTAAGTCTGGATGTTATTAGAGTTTTATATATATCCAAACATTATTCGCTTTCATATATACTTATCGAGGTGCCTGGGTGGCTCATTCTGTTAAGTGTAAACTTCAGCTCAGGTCATGATCTCCAAGTTCATGGGTATGAGCCCCGCACTGGCCTCTCTGCTGTTGGTGCAGAGCCTGCTTTAACATCCCTGCCTCCTTCTCCCTCTGCCCCTCTCCTGTTCGCGCTCTCTAACTCTCTCTCTCTCTCTCTCTCAAAAATAAACATTAAAAAATGAAAACAAATAAGTAAATATTTTTCATGGTTTTTGCATTGTAATATTAGTTGCATCTCAAATTCTACCTAATTGGGAATTCTGCTTTCCAAGAATAGACTTACTTTTAAAGGTGATTATTAGTTTCAGGTGTCTACGGTATCTGGGCCCAAAATTTCTGATGCTTTGTTAACACTGACTCAGAGTGAGACATGGAATCACAGAATTTTAGAGCTGAAGAAATAATTATATTTCTCTTTTAGAGCATTTTTTTCTCAAAACTGTTGAAAGATTAGAGGAACCACATAGGGGGGATTTTTAAATATAAAACACTGTCACTTCTATTTCCCCCTGACCTTAACTCCCTGCTTCCAAGTCACAGTCACTGTTTAGCGAGATGCCTTGTCATTACTCAGTTGTCCAAATGGGGGGGAAATAAGGGGAAGGAGAAGGCAGGCTTCTCAACACTGCAGCTGGGATTAACGAGCTAAAGAAAGGAAGGCCTGGGAGCAGAGTGCTTTTCTTGGCATTTCCTGGCAGGGCGGGGTCTCTTGCCTGCTGACTCCTCCCACTCTATCACACTTACAGTCCCTAACTTTAGAAAAGATGGGCTAACCAGATCACAGTTACCTGTAAGGCTGTTCTGGTACCTCCTGCTTCTCACCAACGTATACATGAATAAAATTAACTGACTCCTCCTCTACACTCCTAGGACACTGTCCATAAAGCCAGTACAGCTCACAAGTCCCAATGCAGAACAGATGGTTTATGCATGGCTGTTATTCCCCTCACCAAACTGTAAGATCCAAGACAGAAGGGCACAAATCATGTTCATTTTTGTCTTCCCATTTTGCTTAACACAGTTCCTTCCACACCTTATTTTCATCAAAAATTTCCAGAATTGAATTTAACCCATTATATTGCTATACTTAAAAATCATACTAAGGTTTCAGTACAAATGACTCAAGTATATCATAGACAATTGCATTATAAAGTTCAGTTTAAATTGAATTTTTAAAGGAGATCTCTCTACAGGCTATTCTAACTGATTTATGACATTTTTTCAAAGTATACTAAATCACAAGGAATCATTTCCATTAATCACCTTGACTGCTCTCTTCCTTTCATGAAAACATTAACTCTAATCATTCTTTACATCTTTACTCTTATATCTTTTATAAAGACCAATTCATCTTGCATTAAACTTCCAAACCATCTTAACTCCATCAGTTCCTTTTGCATTTCACAATATGAGTCAAATTCCCCTTTTTTCATACTTAGTATGATTGTTGATTGTTATATACCTATATACTATTACATATCTACATATGTAATATATAGATATCTATATATATAGGTTTGTAATTAACTAAAAATGGGCAGAAACAATGCCCGCCAAACCATTTCAAAGGTAATCTCTGAAGAGAGCAATGAAAGTGAGCCCAAGTAATTGAAGAAGCTTTTAATGTCGTGCTCTGTGTCTTCACGGACTGAACCTTTTGGACCAGAAAAAACAAACAGCCAAAAGGAAAAAAACAAAACAAAACACGGCAGCCATAGTTCCTCATATCACTCACGAGGCTTAGCTGAACATCTAGCTCTTTAGTTCCCTTTCTGATTGAGTAGACTGGATTGGATGTATGTTACCAGCAATCTGAAGGACATGTCCGTGTGTGGTCAATAGTGCACTTCCTTCAGCTCAGAATGGTACATCTCTTCACCCCCTGCATCCCTACTGGCATTTTGGGTCTCCACCCACCTAACTTCCTACTATCATAGTAAACAGAAGATAGAAATCCTAAGCTAAAACAGCCCATCTATTTCTCCAAATTTTTCATAATCTAGTTAATGGTATAAAGGCAGAAACCTACATTGTACATACCCTGTTCAAAGCCGCTAGGACCAGTTTATGAATATCATTCCTGAAACACTGTTTTTTAACCGTATGTAGCTTATGTAGATACTCCATATCTTCCTTGGATTCTTCTGGCATGCCTAAATAAGTAAATAAATAAGTGGTAAGTTTCTCATAAAGATTTAAACTGAGCAGACTATCACTTCCTACAAATGATCATAATTAACTTAAAAATATAAACTCATGTTGTACTTTTTTTCTATGCACAGTTCCTTATCAAAGAAATAACCCTTATTTTTAAGGAATTTATAAAAAACAGTTTATCATCGAATGTAAAATAAATGCAGTATGTGTGGATGCTTACTGAATTTAAAGTAGCAATGGCTACTACGTGGAGAAATTTTCTAGGGCAAACAATACCTTTTTTGTAAGAATAATCTGTATTCACACAGAAGCTAAAAGATTTTTTATGCAACAGTGGACAGCTTGAGAACAGCTCAGTTATTTGGACTACAATATGAAAAGGTCAGATATGAAATGCAGACAAAAGAACAGCTGGAACAGTGAAAAGAAAAAAGATTTTAGTTTCAGCATTATGGTGGTAGAGAGCATATACTTTGGTTCAAAGTCCTCTAAGGCTGTATAATAGTATTGAGTTCTTCAAAGGAAACATATTCCTTTTTAGGCTATGTGGTAACTGAACTATCCTAAAACTACTGAAAAAACAGGAAGTCAAAAAAATAGTGGTTTTCTAATAGATACTACACATTACAATTATGATGAATGATGTATCCAATGACTATAGAAATAATTATGAATAAGCAATTATCTATATGATCTTTCACTTTAATAATCTGTATTAACACGGGGCACCTGGGTGGCTCAGTTGGTTGAGACCAACTTCAGCTCAGGTCATGATCTCATGGTTCGTGAGTTTGAGCACCGAGTCAGGCTCTGTGCTGACGGCTCAGAGCCTGGAGCCTGCTTTGGATTCTGTGTGCCCCCCTTCTCTCTACCTCTCCCCTGATCTCTCTCTCTCTCTCTTAAAAATAAGTCAACATTAAAAACAATTTTTTAAATAGTTTGTATTAACACAAGCTATGAACTGGCTTCATATATAGCTTTTCACTTACCTAACAACCAAAAAAATGCTTAAATGCTCACTACAGGCCAGAGGTGTTGCTACATGTTGGGAATACCACAACGAATAACAAAGGCTGGGTGGATCTCCACCCTCCTGGAGCTTTCAGAATATATTCAGGCAGGTTCAGACATCCACCACAGCTCTATGACCTCGGGCAAGTCGCTTAAACTCTGTGTCTTATTTTCAGCAACAAAACACACATCAATTTCTGAAACGGCCCATTACATTGCAAGCAGATGTAACCACTAAGAGCAGGTCTGTTGAGTAGTAAAAACTTTATCACATGTAATGAGTCAAAATAAACATCCTTCTTATATTAAGACCAATGAACATTATCACAAACTTCATCTCTGGTCTTTGTTACATCCCTTCAATTTCTACTATTCATGGAACAGTCCTTCAAATTGTATATGTGTCAAATTTTGAGGGCAGGATCCATAACCTAATCATCTCCAGATCACCAAGAGTTCTAAGCATAGCGCTTTAGATCTAACTGTTGCATGTTGAACAAGTGTATATATAAAATACCTACTCAGAAGTCAGGCTGCACAGGTTGAAAATCTGACTTGTGACCTTAAATTCTCTACTTTCCATGCCTGTTTCATCATCTCTAAAATGGCACACAAAAATAGGTATCTGCCTCATGGGTTGCTATGAGAATTTTAAAATTTTATACACATAGAGCATATTGAACAATGTCTGACACATTTTAATTCCTCATGTTTTTCGGTATATTATTATCAACTACAAATGAATGAGTTGTTTTACAGTTTTCAAATCATCCTAAATCATCTCCAGATTAAACAAATTCAGTTTCTCTTATTGTTCTTTCAGATGTGGTTTTATACTCATAATCACCTTCCTCTATATAATTCCCAATTTGCCTAAGTCCTTTCTTAAATACTTTTACATTATTCGTTCTAGATCTGACACTAAGTCAAGAAAAAAAAATGCAATACTTTATTAAGATTGCTGTCTTGTCATTTTATTAAAGCCACAGAGTCAGCCGTCTGGGTGGCTCAGTCGGTTAAGCATCTGACCTCAGCTCCGTGCTGACAGCTAGCTCAGAGCCTGGAGCCTGATTCAGATTCTGTGTCTCCCTCTCTCTCCCTACCCTCCCCTGCTTGTGCGCTCGCGCTCTCTCTCTCTCTCTCTCTCTCTCTCTCTCTCTCTCAAAAATAAATAAACATTAAAAAAAATTTTCTAAGTCACCAAGTCAGTCACTTTAGTAACATTGTTAGAAAAAAAGAGGAAAAATTGAAAAGTACTACATTGAAAAAAACTTTAGAAACCTAATACCCCATATGCAATATATGGCCCTGAATTGGATACTGAATTACATAAATTTGCTGTAACACACAAATTTCTTACAATTAAGACAATCTTAATATGGTCTAGTTAATGAATGAACTGAAATATTATTAGCACCTAGCTCAACTGAACATGTTCAAACCAGAATCATATTCAATCTCAAAACTACTGGAGCACTGATACTACAGTTAACTCATTGATACATGGAATGGTTAAGATACAGTATAGCAAATGATGGTGTAGTAGGGTATAGTATGGTGTACTATGATAATACAGTATGGTAGCACAGAATAAGGTAGATGGGTAACAATAAAAATATATTTATATAATGGTATGTTTATAAATGTGTCAACTAATATGTATTCCTATACATGAAATACAACCCTAAGATTATAAAATTATTTTCAAGTGTACTCATTTAATACATCTAAACATCATTATAAAAAAAATCACTTAACTGACCTTTTAAATACATAAGTTCACATATCTAATGATTACTGCTATCAATATGGCTTCAGAGTCAATCTAAGGACAAAAAAATACTATCTTCAAAACAATTTTAATGTTTATTTATTTTTTTAGAGAGAGAAAGATGGAGTGTGAGTGGGGCAGGAGCAGAGAGAGAGAGGGAGACACAGAATCTGAAGCAGACTCCAGGCTCTGAGCTGTCAGCACAGAGCCTGATGTGGGGCTCCAGTTCATGGCCTGCAAGATCATGACCTGAGCCGAAGTTGGACACTTAACTGACTGAGCCACCCAGGCGCCTCCAAAATTTGTTCCTTAACTAAATATATATTATTTTATCAACTAACAGATTTGGTTCTGAATGTCTTCTGCTTATCTTTATCAAAAGATTAAGGCTGACACTTTAAGGATGATCAAAATGGTTCTGTTTTGTTTTTTACAAAGTTTAAAAATACTGTAATAATATTTGCAAGCAAAATTGTCTGTTAAATTACACCTTAAGTGATGCATGACAACTATGAATATACATCATGATTCAATTCAAAATCTATTAATGGAATAGCTATTTTAGTTCAATGTACCAGGGGATTAAAAACAACAACAAAGATGACTGAAGAAAGCCCCCTCCTGGAAAAAATGTGTATTTTTGAACTGAGTGTACTCTTATTCTCAGAAACATAAAATACCCATATGACTAAAGATAGCAGTAGATTTACAAGAATTTCATTTAAAAAGGTGCATACAAAAAAACCTGGGCTTTAAAAAAATAGGAATTTAACAGAACAACAAAAAGTAGCTGGAAAGTCCTGTCAAATGTATCCCCTCACGTCCCTCGGTTCCACCCTCTCCTCTGCTTCCAGGCCTGGGTCCCTATCAGGTCTCATCGGACCACATGGCCTCCAACACAGTCTCCCTGGGGGAGGCTTTTGTCCTGCCAATCACCCTCCACAGCACAGCGTTACTATTATAAACTGCAGGCCTGGTCATGACACTAAAGTTTTTAAACACCTCTAATGAATTTGAGCTGACTTCTGTTAAAAAAGCGCACACGCTCAGTGTTGTGGTCCGGCCCTCGGCTCCAGGCCTCTGCCAGTCCTTCCCCATTCATGCCTGGCACTCATCTCCTCTCATGCCACACTTCACTCAGCCCAGACCATGAGCACTCTCTCCTTCTGCCTAAATGTCCTGCCCAGCCTTCCTACCAGGTCAGCTTCAACTTCTCATGCCTCAACCTTGACCTACTCCTTTGAGTAAATTACTTGTGCTTCCACCAATATTCTCACACCCTTTTATATCTATGGCTGTAACAGCTCTACTCATACTGTCTGGTAATTATCTGTTTACAGATCTATCTACCTGTAAGCTCTAATAATGGTATACTAATGCCTTCTTCATTCAGTTTTCATAAGTGGGCAGCCATCACAATATTTGGGACATAAGAGGTTCTTAATAAATATATGCTGAATGAATGGAGGAGCAGGTGTTTTAAATAAGCTCTGGGGGTGCCCGGGTGGCTCAGCTGGTTAATCTTATCTCACTTCAGCTAAGGTCATGATCTCACAGTCCATGGGTTTGAGCCCTGAATTGTGCTCTGTCCTGACAGCTCAGATCCTAGACCCCGCTTCAGATTCTGTCTCCATCTCTGCCCCTTCTCTGCTCACATTCTGTCTCTCTGTCTCTCTCAAATATAAAATAAAACATAAAATAAATTAAAATAAACAGGCTTTGAAGGACAAGTAAGGTCACACAGATGTATGTAGGGGATAAAGTAGAGAAGACAGAAGCTAGTGAGGTTAATGAATAAAAGCCATGTGGTTATATTTGAGAAAGACTCATTCAACCACAGAGTAAAAGAAGAACTGGAAAGAGGCAAAAGAGAAAGTGTGAAAATTACTTAGCTATTTTTATAGTTCAGACAAGAAACAAAACAAAACTTGGATGGCAACAGAAATAGAAAAAATTATTAGAGATGACACTCTCCTTAGAGGCAAAGCTCTATACTTTGTATTATAGTGATTGCTTATATAAATAAATTTTCTAATTTTCTTCTAAATGAATCTGACCCTTCACGTCATCATTTTTCCTCTCTTTACTTTTGGATTAGTGGGATGGTTTGCATTTCGTTGGGAGAAAGTGGTCCTTTCATTTTTGCCTAGAAAATTGATATTTCACAAAAAGTGAAAAAAAAAAAAACCACTGAAATTGCCATCTGTTCCCATATCCATCATGTGACTTACCTGGGACAATAAAATGTAAAATGGCTCGAAGTGCCTCCAGCTGCACTGATAATGATGCCTCATGACTTTTCATAACTGTTATTATTTGGGGGGCCACGACCGCCATTGTGTCCAGGGAAACATTACTGGGAACAGAAGACTGAAACGCTTATTAAAAAGTACAACCATATTCTATTGTACAAACCACCAAGTTGAAGTAAGTAAAGGAAAGCAGAACCATTCTACTTTATCAGAAAAGGAGATATGAAAATGCATTTGCAAGCAGTAATGCAAACATACCTATTTTAATTATTATTTAATTAAATCCTGACCTCAAGAAGTGGAATTCCTAGTAACCTGGGAATTCATTTATTTAGTTTCACAAAATACAATTTCCTTCTGATCTGCACATGGCTCGCTGGCAACAATCCCGAAAAGTAGGTGTTGTTATCTGCATTTCCCAGATGAAGAGTTTAGGCCAACAGAGGTGATGCATCAAGGTCCTATCACTAGAATGTGGCAGAGCCTTGACTGGAACACAGACTTGTCTCAGCTCCGAGGTCAGGGCTCTTTACAGTGTACCAACCTGCCTCTTCCAAATTAACACCACCGGGCTCCCTGTATGGTATTCTGAATTAGTTTCATTTGCATTGAAGTCTTAGCTTCTCTAAGGTATGTTAGCTATTCTTTCTCTTCCACATGAAGAAGAAATGCCACTCGACTAGATGGCAGTAGGCACTACAAACTGTAAAACGGTAGGCTGTGCTTTGCACACTGCCATGTTAACTGAAGCCTGTGCATTATTTGAACCATGGCCCCACTTCGCGTGGTTCTGTGGCTACAGTAATCTGGTCCCTCTTGTCCACCTGAAAGTCCCAGTTTAAGCATATCCCTTCCTGGTAGCTTCTCTCGTTCGGTCATTTCACCTCACGCCCTCTCCTCTAACCACTACGCCCTTACTCACCCCTGCCACCCATTATCACTCAGTACTGTAACTGTCTCTTCACACATCAGTCTCCCCAACTACTCAGTGAGCTGTTTAGTGGCATGCCCATTGTCATAGTTAACTTTGAATCCCCAGGACTCAAACTTTACATATTTTATCTATGAGGAAAAGACTGGAAGCATTAATTGCACATAAACTACAGAAACTTAAATTGTAGATTACTCCACTGTGTTTTTTTCTCATTTATAAAGGTTCACACATGCCCAGCACCATAAAAATCACCACTGGAGATAAACATTGCATTTAAATATTCAAGAGCAACATTTAAATAAAATAAATATGACTCAAAGATATGATATGTATAAGCATAAATAAATTAACTGGACCAGTGTTAAAAGCAATATAACCTTATTCCTTAGAAGCCTACTGCTATACTGTATAGTTTACCATGCTATATGCATTTCATTTATTCATACTTAATACCAATATTAATAATAGCTATGATTTATTGGGTGCTTACAATCTACAGGCATTAACTTTGTAAAAATTAAGTGATTTGATATTTACATTGTAAACTTACAACTAATGAAGTTATTACTATTATCCCTCTTTACTAAAGGGAAACCTGATGTTTAGAGATCAAATGACTGGTTCAAATTAGCGGGAAAGCCAGGACACAAAATCATTTTCTACTGCAACATCTGTGCTATTTATATTTTCGTTTACACATGAGAGTCTCCTAGACAGCCTATTTTTTGTTTGTTTGTTTGAGATTTACACAGACTAGGTCAAAGTTACTTCATATTCTTTGGCCTAATAAAACACAAAAACACATTGAGCCTATCCTGCAGCAGGCACCTTCTATACATGATTCAGTTTTAGTCTTTAAACAGGTTTTTCTTAAGCCAGTAGTTCTGCGCTCACCCCGGACTCACCATTCCACCCCCCACTCCAGCCCTGTCTCCATCCCCAGACCTAGTCCTGTTGGGCCTCTAACCAGCCATGGAATCTTAACATCTCTCTACTTCCCAACCAAGGAATGAGAGCAGGAGGGGACGACCAGGTGAATTCAAATGAAAGAATCATAATAAATATTAGTTGTGAAAAAACAGAAGCCATATTCTGATTTTACCTCATACCTTTCACACATAGCAATTTGAAAAATTGGTACAACCGCTATTTTCCAAACTGTGGTCAGCAGCAGGCACAAAGTACAGAAGCCACTTCAACACATTTCTACAATCTGCCATCAGTGATATGAAATTATATCCCACAGTGTTTCGGTCTGCAAATGTCTTATGTTTTTCTTTTAATTCTTAGAAATATCCTTAAATACTGATATATTCCTGGACCAACCTTACATATTCTGTGTAAGTTCATGAATCTATATTACCTTCCTTCAAAAAGATGATTTAGCATTTTGCAGCCACTTTCAGCAACCTCAGGAGAATGTATATGTTTCTGCATTAACTCCAATACATTCAGGTATATTCCTTTCGACAAGAGGATTTTTCTGAAATTAACTATAAAAAATGTTAATGTTACTCATAGAAATAAAAGCACATTTTCATAATTCTACAGTAAGACACAGAATGCTAAGATAGTCCAAATTCATAGAAAAGCATATACAAGTAAATGTAGAATTTATATTTCATTGCAACCTAAAGATAGTTAACGTTCATTTCTAAAACATGCACCATTTTCAACTTTTCACATTTATTCACAATTTCAGTTGATGCTTTGAATTTTAAAGTTTTATTCATAGAGTAGACTGGTTCCAATATAATCCTATCCCTGTGAAGGAGTGTTTTTTCAGGAAAGTATTTTAATGCCCTCCAAAATAAGAATGAAAGTTACATTTCATTCTAATATTTATAACAGCGTCACAAAATATCTGCACTTACATAAACTTACGAGGCATGCTAGACACTAGTCAGCTGGGAATATGTCACAGGTGCATGCAGATGCTGACCATCCACTCAGCCATTGGCGGGGGGCGGGGAGTAGGGTAGACAGGGGCTGGTACCATCCCTTAACTACCTTCTCCATTCATCCCAGTGGACTGTACAAACATGATTTCTAGGTAAACCATCATGTGCAAAGGGATGGAAGGCCCTGATAGAACAGTCACATAATTTCACAAAGCAATGCCAAAGCTTAATAAATACAGACATGTTTTATAACTGCAGGAAGGTAACTATATCCCAGCAATAATGATTACAGAATAATTTTTCTTTGTTATAAATTTCCTTTACTAAATGCACATTCAATATCATATAGTTTCCATTTCAGTATAAACTGTCTTGAAGACTCTGCATAAATATCAATTCCAACAATACACACTGTAAATCAACACTCTGAAGTGGCAGGAAGGGAAACTTAGAAAGTGTTAACTTAAGTACCACAGATGGTTCTGACTTTGGATGGTTTGGCTTACGATTCTTTGGCCTTGTGATGGTGTGAAAGTCATACACATTTAGTAGAAACCATACTTCAAATTCTGAATTTTGATCTTTTCTCAGGCTAATGATACGTAGCACAATACTCTTTCTCGATGCTGGGCAGCGGTAGCAGGCCACAAAATAACAAGAGTAAGCAACCCATACGGTTAGGCTCTCTACCTCTCATCCTGCTTTTCACTTTCAGTATTCAATAAATTACATGAAATATTCAGCACTTTATTATAAAATAGGCTTTGCATTAGACGATTTTGGCCAACTGTAGGCCAACGTAAGTCTTCTGAGCATGTTGCAATTCAGCAAGGCTAAACTATGATGTTCAGTAGATTAGGTGTATTAAATGCATTTTCAAGTTTTGATATTTTCTACTTATGATGGCTTTATCGGACAGAACCCCATCATCATAAGTCAAGAAAGATCTGTATTTTGAAAATGAGTTATCAATCTCAAATTGGGAAAGGAAGAAATGATAGAAAATTGGGAAAACTCAGAAATAAATGGAATTGATATATGCATTCTAAAATACTGCCAAAATGTGAAAATTTCATACCTTTTAAAGACACCCAGAATATCACACACTAACATATGATAAGTTGGTTATTTTGCGTGGTCATGTCGGGAGGTTTAATAACCCCTCCTAAAGTGGCTGACTTCTAACCAAGAGAATACTTTAAAAGATGCAAGTCCCTCTACACCAGCAGTGCTCACTGCAGAGAACCTCAGAACCGCTCAGAGAGTTTGCTGAAAAACAGACTGCTGGGTCCAACCCCAGAGGTTATGATCCAGCAGGTCTGAACAGGGCCCTAGAATTTACATTTTTAACAAGTTTCCTGGAGATGTTAGTGGTTCAGACACCATACTTTTTAAGAACCACACTCCTGAACATTCACATAACCTGAGACTTAAAACTTGAGAATAGAAATTTCATCAAACACTGGACCTACAAGAAATTACATCATGCAGTCACTTCAGAGTTCACAGAACACTTTAGACATTTTATCTCATTTATCGTATATCTGCATAATAGTCCTGACCTCTTGTGCTCCATTTTAGTAATAAATTATCTGCTTCAAAAGGCCAATAATAGTATGTTAACTTCCTTCAGCTCTTCATCCAATATTCACCTTCTTCCCTGGCTGCCTCATCACCATTTCATCTCCTCTGACCCCTAACACACATCCTCCTTCTCTGATTCATTTTCTATTTTCATAGCTACCTCATATACTATATATGTTATTCAGCCCTATTACCTGTCTTCCTCACTAGAGTTGAGGTTCCCTGAACCTGAGTATTCTGTTTCACTGAGGTAACCCAAGTGCCTAGGTCATTGTCTAGCAAAAGCTCAATAAACATTAACTTAATTAACTGACGGAAATGTCACACAAGATGTTCAAGCTTTGGCCTGGGTAACATCATGGCAGAAACCAGTTCTTCTGCCTGCCAGCCCTATCATTTTTCTAGAAAACCACATTCAGCCCTGCATACCCAAAGTTTCCAAGCGTCCTTCAATGTGAAGTTGCCCACAGAAGTTGGTGACTAAGCTCCTAAAGCTCGTAATGCCCTCCTAAGGTGGAACTCCAAGAATAATACAAGGGATCTGAGTACAGTTTATGAAGCAAGTGGCCAAGAACAAAGAAGTAAGGAACTAGGAAGAGCAGGGCACTGATTCTGAACCAAGAAATCAAGGTTGACTCCAAATGTAACTAGTCCTCAGACACTGGCCATTTTACTGGCATAGCAAACACTTCTACAGGACAAAGAAATGGCACCAGCACATTTGTGTAAGGTCAAGGTTGCTCTCCTCTCCTTGATGGGCCACACAAAAGCAACCAAGTCTGGTCCTCATTTTCAGGAGGGAGATCCCTATCCAGGATAGGGGATTTAAGGACAGCAATTCCCTTTCCTAACCCTCCTGCTCTAACTCACTATCCCAGAAGGCAACCCTATCTGTCAGTGAGGGCTCTTCCTGAGCTCAAGCCTTTTATTAGAGTGCCACCTGAGGGGTGCCTGGGTGGCTCAGTCTGTTAAGCATCTGACTTTGACTCAAGTCATGATCTCACGGTTTGAGTGTTCAAGCCCTGCATCAGGCTCTGTGCTAACAACTCAGAGACTGCTTGAGGTTCTGTGTCTCCCTCTCTCTCTGACCCTCCCCTGCTTGTGCTGTCTCTCTCTCTCTCCCTCTCTCTTCCTCTCTCTCTGTCTCTCTCTCTCAAAAATAAACATTTAAAAATAAATAAAATGCCACCTGAGAGTTAAAGTGAGAAAGAAAGGAAGGAAGAAATCATTTTCCTCTTGATTTGACTTAAATCACAGCCTTGAGAAGCACACATGGACTGGCTTGTTGACTCCCTTCCCTTCCATGGAAGTTCTCTACTAACAGGTGGTGCAAGCACTGGCCTCTGGTTCAGGCTTTCAGTGTTTTTCTCTATTCTGCTCCCTCTAAAAATATCCTGTAAGAGCTGCCAAGTCCAAATGCCTTTATGATGAGTTTTCTCCCAAGATTTTCTGGCAGTATTTCCTGTTCATGGGGGCCTGGAATCTGAACGGCCAGAGCCTCAATTATGAACCTCAGAGTCTTTCCAAAGATATAATAGCCATTTTTCTCTCCCTAATAATGGAAAGCTATAAGACTTACATGTAAAGGACAATTCTACCAGATTTTACAATGGTGACTATCTCTCAATGCATTGCATTATCTATAAAGTTTTCTTTCAAAAAATTTACCGGAACAGTACATGAAAGAAAATGGAAAAAAGTGACCATTTGGTGTTTATTATAGATACAAAAAATAATCCCACTCAACACAAAGTAAAAGTCCACCAATGAGAAACTGGATCATAAAATAGAGTGTAGGTGTACATGGGAAGCTATGGTGATATTAAAAATGATAATATGAAATTTTACATTTGCCAACATAAAAAAGAAAACATATACAATCTGCTTACAAAGAGTATTAACATTATCCCATTTCTGAAAAAATAGAAAATATATTGTATATGTTATGTGTGAGTACACATACAGAAATTCAGGAAAAAAATCAAAACATGCATTTTCCTTTTTATCCTTTTACCTATATATCAATCCATCCACATTATCAGATGTATGTCAACATATGTGAATTTTTATGAGGAATTATCTTTATAGGTTTTAAAGAATACAAAATATATTTCCTTTTATTAAAAAAATGATGTACTCCTGGAGCCCCTTGGTGGCTCAGTCAGTAAAGTGGCCAACTTCGGCTCAGGTCATGATCTCACAGTTCAGGGGTTTGAGCCCTGCGTTGGGCTCTGTGCTGACAGCTCAGAGCCTGGGGATTGCTTCTGATTCTGTGTCTCATTCTCTCTCTCTGCCCCTCCCCCGCTCATGCTCTGTCTTTGTCTCTCAAAAATAAATGTTAAAAAAATTTTTTTTAAATGATGCACTCCTTACCATTTTGTTCTAACAGAGTTGACAGCGCATTTGCAGAGGCCTGGAAGACTTCCTTCGACGAAGAGTGCATCAGCATGGAGAGCATCACTTCCCTGTGAGCTGGGAACCTTTCACAAAGTCAACCACAACATTAATGCTAACTTCTGAATAATTAGTTGATACTCCCTTATCATCATCTCATCTAACAACAAATAAGGCGATTAAACAGGATTTCATGCCACCTCCACTTTAACAACTCACTTTGTGAATTATAGGTGAACAGTTTTTATATTTAAAAGGTGGTTCAAATCCACTAAATCTTGTAAGTTAATAGGTCTTGTGTTCCTTCAGAGCTGATAAGCAGTAGAGGGGGAGAAAGATTCAGCAAATATATAAAGAGAGGTTAAGAGTAAAATGATAAAGTGAGAAAAAGAATGGAAACAAGAAAAAATAAAAATCATCAATAAGCACCATGAGTTTTAAAAGTGTGGAGCATATTATATTTTCTTTTAATAGTATATTTATTTTAAAGGTCTCCTAGAGATATTAAGGAATCAGTGTGCAGGGAGCTGAAATTTATAAACTGCAACAGGAACTTAACCTCTTAAAAAGCTTTCTCAAAGTGGATTAGAAGGCTGGTTTAATATACGGTTTTCTAAAGAATTAGTGTTTCCTTTCAAAATGAAGATGTATAATTAAATAGTGCTTGTGACATTAATTCTCTCCCAATTGGCAATGGATCACTGTACATCCAGATTTTCAGGTTTTGAGATGGAGACTATCACTATTTAATTTTCCAAGATAAGTCATTCAAAACTCCTTAAAAGTAGGAGCACTGCCATAAAGCACAGAGCCTCATGGCCATGAAACTGATATACACCTAACTCCTGTTTACAGTCTGTATCTTTGAGAAGGAGGCTGGTCTTCGGAGGCTGGAATGCTGCACCCTCCAGAGCTGACAGCTAAAACAAGCCTCACCAGAGAAGACCTGTCGACACTGCAACAGCGAGCAGGGAATCACTACAGCAGGCTTCGGACCCCCGGAACTCCTGATATCGACAACCTGCCAGCTAGTCACCGCACAGAAAAGGTCACAGAAGGCTCTGTAATCACTGTCACCTGAGATTAATTAATACAGTGTTCTTAAGTGATCAGCTCTAAGACTGAAAGGTTCTTTCTCGATGACTCATAATTTCTGAATGAGTCCAAATGATTCCAGACCACTGGCAAATAAATCTCAATCACACTAGGGATCAAAATATGACAGATGGCAACACCTAAAACATACATGCCTACATCAAAAATATTTTAAAAATAAAAGTTACAATTATGGCATTTTATATGGGTTGATTAAAAATGTAACTGAAATTCTCTATCATATAAAAATCAAAACTACTGACTGGCCATCTTCATCTCCGATCTTCTCGTGGAGACTGTTCTGGTACATGAGAAGATTGTTTAGGGCCCAGCATGCAGCTTCCTGGATCAAGGGAGAAAAAAGGAACCTGTCAAAATATAAATTATTGAACAAGCACAGTTCTGGGCAACTATAAATTTATGACAGAGTCCGACCTGCACGTGCTTGTTCTTTCTATGCCACGTTAACGCTTTGTAACAGGCTTCCAACCAAAACAATTTCTCATCTTCCTCCTCATCATTCTCGTGATTCTCATTCTTTTCCTCCAAATCTTGATTTAAGAAAATGGTCTCAGCTTTAAAAGATATAAACATATGACTTATTTACAGTCTGAGTTACCAACTTGAAGTCCCTATTTTAAAACATTATGAAGTGAGGTGTTCTTTAGTAGTACCTTGATTTATTACAAAGGCTTTTAAAATATATTACACACCTCATAACAATGCTATTCCACCTGGTCAAGTGATCAAATGAGGAACAGGGTACCAAACAAAACTAATAGACTAGAGGATGATGAATTGAGATCAGCTGCCCACTAACAAAGCTAAACCAAGGATGTATTTACTCGTGTATGAAGTAGAAGGGTGTACTAATCACAACGGTTAGTTCCCTTGAAAGTATCTTCTCTTAGAAAATAAATTACTAAGTTATTAGCCTGGGTGGCTCAGTCGGTTGAGTGTCCAACATCAGATCAGGTCATGATCTCATAGTTCACGGGTTCAAGCCCCACATTGGGCTCCGTGCTGACAGCTCGGAGCCTGGAGCCTACTTCCGATTCTGTGTCTCCCTCTCTCTCTGCCCCTCCCCTGCTCACACTCTCTCTCCCACACTCTCTCTCTCTCTCTTTCTCTCTCTCTCAAAAATAAACATTAAGAAAAATTAAAAAAAAAAAAACAAAGACAAGAAATTAGAGGGACTCCTGGGTGTCTCAGTTGCTTAAGCATCTGACTCTTAATTTTGGCTCAGATCATGATCTCACGGTGAGTGAGCTCAAACCCCACATCTGACTCTGCATTGGCAGCGTGGAGCCTGCTTGAGATTCTCTCCCTCTCTCTGTCCCTCCTCCTCCTCTTTCTCTCTCAAAATAAATAAACTTAAAAAAATTTTTTTAAAGAAAAGAAATTACATTAGGACAGAAAAGGCACTTAATGCTTCCTTCTCTACATATGACTTTCTGGATGATGTTGTCTTGTTACATGTTCACATTCAAGATCAAGTGCCCTGTAACCATTTCCTTTTTAGAAAGTTACTTACTGAGGAGTGCCAAACAGCTGAGTGCTGCAATTTGCAACTTGGCGTTCTTTGGATACCTCCGCACAGCTTTTACTACAAATTCATGTACCTCGTTTAATACAAGAATATTAAAAAAATTACCTGAAAGATAAGTGAGATATTAGCTGAATTCTCATCCATAAACCTAAATTACTTTGAATTATATAACAGTATGTAAAATTAACAAATGTGAGTAGTAAATATTTTAATGATATTAAAATATATATATAAATAGCTTAGTATGATTGCATAATGTTTTGAAAATTTATTTCATGTGGTCATTCAATTATCTTACTTAGACAATGGAAGTGACCAGGCAAAAATACTGACATGTTTGGGTTACATTAACTTTTTGTTCTTGGACTGCCTCTCATGTTATCCCATAAAACAATGGTATCTGTTATGCATGGCACTACAATATTCATTGTACAAAACAGCTGAATTTTCTAAAGAAGGGGGGAAAAAATCCCTCCCTCATCATTAAATGCTTCTGCTGAACTCTTCTTTTACTTAAAGGAATACTACTCAAAAAAGCCACTGGCACACATCATTACTTGATTTTGTCAGTGATGATCTTAGAAAAAAAAAATAAGAGAATATTTCACCACCTCTAACCCAAACCAGAAAGAAATCTCACACCTTTTTACACTCACTCTTCTAAAATCAACACACAATCCAAAATCTAAATTATTATGAGGGAGGAATTTGTAAATGATATTCCGAAAATATGTGCCTCCTTCCATTTCAGCTTATTTATAACTCTCTAACAGTCACCAGTTTCCTTCCAGAAATAAGCATGAAACTCCTAGTTAGCTGTAAGTGTAATTGAATAATCCTAAGACAACAAAGCCAGAATTGGAAAAGATCCTATATAATGAAAAGCCTAACGCCAACACTAAATATTAATCGATGGCTTCAAAATCAACAGGCAGCTTAATTAGGTATAGTTCTTCTTTATCAACCTTCTTATGTTCTTGCCTCTTTCATATTCACCCGCTAAGCGGACATATTCCTCGCCCTTGGTGATATCTAGACTTGGAAAATCATTTCAAAAGATTCTCTTCTACTTTTGCCAACTTGTCTAACCCTGCATTGTTCCTTCACCTTGTTTTCCCTGCCACAGCACTGCCCACAACTGCTCTACCATCCATCAACTCTAGACTCCGGGCAAATACCAGGGAGACTGGCCTTATCTTACTTTCAGGCAACTTACACAAAAATTCATGGTAAATTATATAAGGCCTTTAAATGCATTAAACCCATAATGAGGGTATATAATTTGACAAAATGCTAAATATTTAGTCATTGACTTTGGATTTTTAATTATGAAGAGAAAGTTAAGCTTCTTTTGAAACAGTAATGGGGTAACCAATTCTCTGGTCACTGAATGAAACAAATAACCTGTTAAGAGATACATGAGAAAAAAATGAAAAGTATCCTTATTGGAACGTCAAGTTGATGGCTTTTTAATACTGGGTAGTGTTAAGGAAATAGTGTTTCTCTAGGGAAAGCAGGGAGAAGAAGCACTGGTAACGAACTAATACTCGCGTTGGGCAGGGCGTTCCTCTGCATCGTGCTCCATATTTTCTGCATGTTATGTGTATTCTTTTGTATGTATCAGCTGTCTACATACTTGTACTTTAAATATAGCACACACACATGTGCTTTCACTCGCTCTCTCTCTCAAAAGAGAGTAAAATAAAATCAAATCCTAAGCATGGGAGGACCATTTGCTGCTTTACAATATTTCCATCCAGTGTATGTCAATATGCTATGTATCAACACACAACCTCCTTAGGTATGGCACACACACTCAATATCACATACACAGTGACAACAAATTACAAGAATTACAACTCACCTAATGTAAGCCTATGGAGCAAGCAGCAACTCACTTCTTGAATTTTTTCATTGACAGGGAATGCTTTCATGGCCTCTACCACAATATTGTAACACCTGACATTGCCACTCATGAGGACTTCAACATTATTGCCTAAATTTAAAGAAATAATAATTATCCATAAGGTAGTAATTTCCCATTTGAAAAATACATACCAAAACATACTATACATTTTGTAAATCTATGGCATGATAATGGCTAGATTTCCAAATTTAAGTACCATGTTCTGTCAAATAGCTGTAAAAAAAATACTATGTTCATTGTTAATATAATAGGATTTAGGACTCTTCTCTAGCATTAAGGGAAAATTCCTTTACTGGTGTTTCTTGGCTTAAAAACTTAAAGGAATAATTTAGAGTGTTTTTATGTAAGTCTAAACATATAATGTCTTGGCCACAAGTTCTCAATAAATGAATTTGGGGCCTTTTCCTAATGAGGCACTACTCCTATGGATACCAGCTTTTACACTGTTCCTTACATGGTCCTTATAGAAAAAAATCAAAATCATGTCACATAATAGAACAACTAAAGTTAGCAATGACTTATTTCCTGTCTAGTTCAGAAAGGCAGAACAGCCAGTGTACCAGGCAGCAAAATCAAGCTTCCCGAAGGCTCTGAGAGGGATGGAGAAAAGAGTGGGGGAACCAGGGGATGTATAAATAACTAAGAGACAAACACAGGTGAACCAGAAATGAAGGAAAGGATCCATTAGGAAAGGTACATAGTCAACAGAAGGAGTGAGGGTGTGAACTATATTTAAAAATATTGACAATTATTAAACAAAAAAGAAGTGTTTACAAAACATTTTTCTGTCTCTTTGGAATAACCAAAATAACCAATTGTTTCAAAAAATGTATGTTTAATGTGTAAGTTGTATTTTAAAGAGCACTAAAAACATGTTATATGAAAGGAAATGGCCTCTGAAAATAATTTTCTGCTTTACTCAGAATAGCAGACATGATTTGCTCTAAGACTCAAAGGCAAACATCTCTCAGTTAGAATTAATGTTTCTAGACTGATGAATGGATAAAGAAGATGTGTTATATGTATACAACAGAATATTATTCAGCCTTTGAAAAGAATGAAATCTTGCCATTTGCAACAACATGAATGGAGCAAGAGTGTATCATGCTAAGCGAAAAAAGTCAAAGACAAGTATCATATGAATTCACTCAAATGTGGAATTTAAGAAACAAAACAGATGAACATAAAGAAAGGGAAGGAAAAACAGATAAAAACAGAGAGGGAGGCAAACCATAAGAGACACTTAAATACAGAGAACAAACAGGGTTGCTGGAGGGGAGGTTTGTAGGTAGATGAGCTTAATGGGTGATGGGCAGTAAGAAGGGTACTTGCCATGAGCACTGGGTGTCATATGTAAGAGATGAATCACTAAAGTCTCCTGAAACCACTACTACACTATATGTTAACTAACTTGGATTTAAATATTTAAAAAATTGTAAAAAAAAAGAATCAGTGTTTAAAACATTTTATTTTTCTTATTTTTAGTTGCTTTGACCTTTGCATGATGAATCAACACATTTTTTATGGCAGTTACATCAGATGTGGGTGGAAAACAATGGCTTTCAAAGCCCAAAACAAACAAATAAATATATAAATACAGCTGAGGAAAAGTAAAATGAGAAATATATTCAGTTTCTCGACAGTGGATGATTCAAGATATTTTAAAGTATGTCCATCCTCAATTATAGCACAGTTCCATCTACTTTCAAATGTTTAACACTATAGTGCCCATGTATGCAATACAAATTATTCAACGTTTTCACACCTATTACATGCCAGGTACTATTCTGTATTTTTGAACATATTTAACCATTTAATCTTCACAACTTCACATGTGTGAAGATGAAAACATCACGAGATAAATGCACGACATCCTGTATGCACCCACACAGGTGATATGAATAACAAAATGCTCATGCGCACTTACTAAACAAAAGGAACCGGCTCTGAAGCATTATTTCGACCCATTAACAATCACTAGTGGCATACACAGCAAATTAACTTCTTTATTTGAACTTAGTTTGTGAGAAAAGTGCCTAGATTTCAAAGCATCAAGAAAATGCTAAACAAGAATCACCATAAAGTTCAAACTCCTTCCTGTGGCTTTTCAAGCCCTTCAAGGTCTGCTTGTGTTTCCAGCCTCATCCACTGACTCGTCTCAAGCCCCGCCCCTGCTTCCATTAAATGACACACGAGCAGACACTCAGGGCTGGGCATGCACATCCACACACACATGCACACACACACGCACACACACACACACGCACTCCTTAGTACACAAGTTTGCTAAGCTACTTCTGTCCTCTTGAATGCACCATGTTCTCTCTTGCTCCGGATCCTGACACTTAGGACACTCACTGCTTGGGACACTCTGCCTGCCCCTTTCATTTCACCTCCGCCATCCCTCCACACAAAGCTCTCCTCAAAGAGCTCCACAAAGTCTCTACTAAGAGATCTGGCCTCTCTTCTTGTTTTTCTCATAACCTCAGGCATTGTGCTAACACTTGCCTAGTAATACACTGCAGTCACCTCCATGGTTGTCCGTATCTGGACGGTACACCATGGGCTCTGAGAAGGCAAGAAACATGTCTATATTTTCTCTACTGTTTCCAGCACAAGAGCCAGCTGCAGGGCCGTATCAATAAGTAAAAATTAATTAAATGAATAAATAAATGGGATTTGTATCTACAAGTTTCTACATAATAAAAATATTTCTAAAATGGACTCAGAAAGGGGGCGCCTGAATGGCTCAGTCAGTTAAAGGTCCAACTCCTGATTTCGGCTCAGGTCGGGATCTCACAGTTCGTGAGATCAAGCCCCATGTCAGGCTCTGTGCTGACAGCGTGGAGCCTGCTTGGGATTCTCTCTCCTTCTCTCTTTCCCCCTCCCTAGCTTGCTCGCTCACTCGCTCGCTCTCCCTCTCTGTCAAGAAATAAATAAACATTAAAAAATGGACTCAGTAAGGAGGTAAATTGTAATTTTTCATATAGAAATAAAGAAATCATGCACATGGGGTACTTACAAGGAATTGCCAGGGAATGTAAACAGTGTACTACATGAAGCACAATTTCCTCTTCATCTTTAAAATTTTTTAATGCATTTAGCAAGATCATATAATCTTTATTCTCAACAAATTCAGTCAGCTGCTCCTCTGAAACTAGAAAAATGAAAGATGCTAAAATGCTTAATGATGACATAAAAGTTTACTTAAAAACACAATATTCATGTAAATCCTATGAGACACAGTAAATACAACAGACAGTATTTTAAAATATGTATTTCAGCAAACCCCTCCTAAGAATTTCATAATGAGGAAAAAAAGCTACTGAGATTAAAATAATTTCTTTTTGATCTATATTAGTTATTCCATCTTATAAAAAGTGTTAGTAACCAAATAATTCTCTGAAAAACAAAATTATTCATAATTGCATTTGGGAGATTGTAGAGAAAACTGACCAATTACTAATAAAGATGGCCTACTGGAGGGGCACCTGGGTGGCTCAGTTGGTTAAGCGTCCAACTCTTGGTTTCAGCTCAGATTTTGGGAGTTTGAGTCCCACATGTGGCTCAGTGCTGACAACACAGAGCCTGCTTGGGATTCTTTCTCCCTCTCTGCCCTTCCCCTACTCTCTCCCTCCTAAAATAAATAAATAAGCTTAAAATAAAAAAAGAAATTTTTAAAAATGGCCAACTGGAAGCAAACATATCGCGATACTTAAAAAGGAGCAGTTAGTGGCACGCTGTTGAAAGGCAGCTCAGCTAAATGCATCGGTTCAAGAGGTGTGAACTTTAGCAAATGACAAGTAATTAGACTTCAAAATACTCTATCTAAATGGTCTTGATTTCATCAGAAATTATTATCATTAATTTTCATAATGAAAATCTTTTGATCAAGCCAATGAGTTCCATTTGGAGTCATTTTATTGGACGGATAGATCAAAAACATGTACAAAAGTCTGGTTTATCTAGTCTGAGAATGGTACTGACAAAAATGTTGGAAAACTCAGCACTCGTCATGATCAACCTTACTTTTTTATTTTTCAAGTTGATACCAATGGTCCATGTAAAGTGATGTGATATTGGTTAGGTTCTAATAAATGAGGAGTATCATGGAACTTTTTCATTTTATGGTGCAGTTTCCACAGTATACTCTCAGATTTTGAAAATTCACTTCACAAATGCCAATACATCCTGGAGAACTTGATAGTCATGGGAAATTCAGAAGTTTTTCTACTCTAATATTTACAATCGTAACATTGTTGGCACTGATCATATTTCTATTGAATAAGAGTTTCCTTTTAACATTCCCTGGTCCTTCTCATATGTCCTGGATGGGTCCCACAGTGCTGGTGAGATAGTGATGTTAGCCCTTCTTCCACCAATGAGAACATGCCCTTAAACTGCAACACAGAAGATGACAGGACTTGCGAGACTCATTCTGCCCGGTTCTCTTCAAAAGCTTAGTTCCAAGATAAAACACTTCTAGAAGATATCCCAAAAGACGTTCCTTGATTCCCCACTCACAGTAAACTGTCTTCTCCACCAAGCCTGATCTTCAGAGAGCTGGGTTCCGGGCCCATGCTGTTCTAACTCTTAACAGAATCTTTTTCACTGAAATACACTTTGTACTCCTTATAAAATGTAGGTCCTTTATCATCTCATCCAGGGAAACCCAAGGGAGTATTTCCCCAGGTCTCCCATAACACTGATCACTTCTCCTGATAAATGGGTTTATTTTTTATCTCAAGTAACTTTGTAACAGATGATGTTTAACTCTTTGCCTCATAGGAAACAGAGAGCCAGATTTCTACAAGTATACAGGGCCTGAGGTAACGAGTAAATTTAACCAGGCTTTATATTATTTTCCCTTCATACACTTCCTCATCCATTTTTCTCTACTGTATTATAAATAACTATAAGCTGTTAAAGTCCTTCTAGGATGAGGCAGGGAATTAAATAACTCCATTCCTGGAGCTGCCAGAAACTGGAATGGCAAACTGAAGAGACTCAGAACCCACATAAGTTATTCTTATCCTAAACCTCCAGCACTGTCCTAATGATACAGAACGTGCTCGGTAAATTGAACTGCAGTGGTAATGACTAGCTGTGTGCCCACGGGCTGACTGCTCATGTCACCTCTCTGATCCATTTCCTCACCAAGCCAATGGAAGGACTAAAGGTCCCAACCAACTCTAAAATTACATGATAATCTCTGTTATCAATCTTAGTGCCATGCAATAAAATACATATTTGTCTTTTTCCTAAGGGGTACTTTGTAAACCTCTTGGTTCTTTATACTAAGCCTTTCGCAATTTCTGAAATCCCTGGTGGTGACTCAACACCATAAATCCAAATTTAATCCATGCTTTGGCTTCACAGTTTTATTTTTTCTTTCTTAATGCCTACACATCCGGTTTGCAAAGAGAATCTTATGCCTTGTTAAGCAATGGAAGACAGTCTACTACAGTGGCATAACTGATAATCCGTGAATGAAATTCATTCCACAAAACAAGCAATATTCCTTAGTTAACCCCGTTATGTATCCTAAACTGACCAATATTTCTTAATTAACACCACTATGTATCCTAGACTGACAGCTTCCACTTCTTAATAAAGAATAAAATTTTACATACGCTATTATCATAATTACATTCTACTTTTCCCATAATAAACTCTTGCTTCTTCTATAAATATAAAAACAGACATTTTTAAATACCTCTTTCAAACAGCACACGTAGAGCTTTGCATCCAAGTTTCTGGACTTCCTCGTTGTCTGAAAATGTGCGCATCGCATCAAAAATTAACAAGAAAATATCACTTTCTTCATCCAATATCAGCAAAGTGATTTTACCTGTTTTGAAAAACAAAAAATATGCCCCAGATAAATAGCTGCTTTAACATCTAATGTGTTGGTTTTTACACGAGGACTCTAGATGGTCTGTGGACTCTTCTTTTTGATAAATCACTTAATTGCCCCAGATGTTAGACCTATTAAGCTCTAGGATCTTTCTAAGTGAAATAAATTCCCAGTACACTTCACTATAATTCTTTGATTCCTAATGAATACCTGTAGCCAAGAACTCGTGCCCTAAACTCCTGAGCATTTCTATCTGCTTTTCTGACAACACCATCTGGCTATTCCATGGGCACCCCACATCTAGCCTGTGCCCGCTCCCTATCTTCTTCAGTGGTACCATATCCAAGTTACCCAAGAGAGAAACTACCAAGTCATCTTCCTTCTTCCATCCTCCCTCTCTCTTCTTACAGTCTACCCAACCAAAGAATCAACTCATTACCAAGTTCTTTAAGTCTATCTTCTATCGTAAGAATTCCCTTTGAAGTAGGTCCCCCATTCCTATTGTATTCAGAACCCAATCATCTCTCACCTGGAATGCAAACAAAATTGTTTAATGTTTTGCTTGGCTCAAATCCCTCCCTAACTGTCTTGCATTATATTTCTAAAACACAAATGTGATCCTGTAAATCCCATGCTAAAATCCTCTAAGGTCTTTTCATACTGTTCAGCCTGACAAATAAGACACTTTACAAACTCACTTCATGAACCTCCTCAGCCCCACTCACTCCATGCACTGCCTCAACTCCAAACATGCTAAATTCTTCTGCTCAGCACTAAACATTTTCTTGGGTGTCCCTTTGCACTTGCACCAGCTGCATGGAATGACCTTGCCCCTTCCCACACCATACATATTCCTGCCGTAATTCAAGAAATAACCACAAATAGCACCTATTCTGTCAATAAAAACAAGTACTAGAGTAGGATGGTAGTGGTAGTAAACACATCTCTAGCACATCACGTGTCATACACGGTTGAAGCAAGTCACTCTAACAACACATTTAAACCCACCATGACCCCATAAGGTAGGTGTGACCCCCATTATAGAGATAAGAAGACTAAAGCACAGAAAGGTTAAGTGACCTAAAGTGACTCTGTTCAAGGTCCAACAACTAATAAGAGGCAGAGTGGATTACTTAGGCAGTTTATGTCCATGCTCCCAAGTCCTTCGAATGGGTATGGCTACTCTCTTCTCTAATGTTCCTGTAGTGGTTTTTTGTTTTGTTTTGTTTTTTTGTCATATCCCTATTACAATATTGTTCTTACTAAATTGAAATGATTTCTTATACTACTTTTTATGTCTTTGCCTGTCCTGTCCAATTCAGTAGCCACCTAGCACATGTGGCTTTTTAAACTTGTTTAAATTAATTAAAAATATATTAAATTAAAATTTGGTTTCCTATATTTCGGGTGTTCAATAGCCACGTATGGCTACTTGCCATAATATTGACAGGGGCAGCATTTCCTTCATTGTAAAAAGTTATATTGGACTGTGGTGCTGGACTGTGAACATCTACATTATAAGAAGCTTTCCTTATCTGCTTTAGAATTCTCTGGAGGCCAGCACAACAGTAAGTGCCCAAAAGCTATTAAATCAGTTAACTAATAAGCCAAACAATGAAAACAATCCATAAGTCAACCTCTACTAAGTATCTGAAATGAACTTTCAAACACATCAAAAACTGCCCTAACAGTGCAAAATTCTTAACGTTATATGGAAAATACTAAAGTAACCAGTCTTTTCAAGACCCATGTCAAATTTTCTAATTGTCTGCAAATTGCTGACATCAACATATTCCACTGCTGGGAGATTTTTCAAATTCATAAACTCTCAGTTTCCTGTCCATTGTGAAGGGAAAACAAACAAAAAAGAAAAAAAAGGCTCCCAGGGATGGGTTTAAAATAAATCACGGTTAAGACTAGTTGGCACATTCCATTACATATTTTAATAACAGGCTGTGTTGAGGACCTTCTGGCCTTCCCTACCCCTCTCCTTCCAGGCTCTGACGGTCACCCTCCTTCTTCCTCTTTCTCCTATCCGTCCTCATTACTTAACCGGGCCAGTGATGTCATTTAAAATCTTTCCACCCCACAGGTTCAACCCTTATCATGCTTAGCATTTGCAACTGAATACATGCTATTCTCTCCACCTAAAGCCCCTACACCACTTGGAGGGGGAAAACCCCTCCCTATCATCATGATTAGCTCCCCTCGGAGCAACCTCTCTTCTCAGAACCTTATATAATAGCAGGTGTCCATCACAGCAATGATCACGACTACTGCACTGAACCAAGATTCTTTGTGTTCAGATACATAATCCCACAAGCAGAAGTGTCCTCAAAGAAAGAACCTGATATGTGGACTCAGACCCTGTTTCCACTAGTTATTGGCTGAGGCCATCTCTTTGTGCTTCAATGTCCGTCACTAGAAAACTGAGATCAAATACCTATCTTAAGAGACATTCTTAGGATTACATTTTAAAAAGCATGTGAAGTATTTTACATGTGAAGCCTGGCATCTAGCACACATTCAAGAGGCAATGTGACGTATTTTTAAAATATTACTATTATGTCACACCCTAGGATTTACAGAAAACATATTAAAGATATAATGGAGAAAGATAATAAGGACAAGGACATGTACAGCCAACAAGCTAATGGGGCCAGATTTGGGGAGCAAAGCTGGGGACAGAAATTAGGTTTGGGACAAATATATAAGGTGATGCTTAAGGCCAAAGATATTGTGTGGGATTTTTGAGAGATAAAGTAATAGAGAAAAGAGATAAGGCGAGAAAACAGAAACAGAAAAAATCTTGGAGATCTCTGATAGTTAGGTTGTATTATATTCTTAAACTTTAAAAAGACATTTGGTAAATCATTTAAAATGCTTTGAGCCAACATTAAAAGTATGCATGTGTATACATTACCTGAAGTTAGGAGCAGATCTAAGGCCTTCAGTCCCACTGTCAACAGGTTTACACTGGCATTATGAACTGTTAGCATTTTAAGAATCAGTCTGCAATTAAAAACAGAAATGAAGAGTGAATTATCAAACCTAGCTGTTTGTTTTGTCATCTTTGTGTTTCACTCACCTATATTTTCACTCATTTCACTGTATTTCATTTCCTACATTGAAGCTTTTGTGGTTTTCCTTCCATTAAAACCAAGCCAGACTTATAATAATTAAGAGGGAAATATTATGAGTTTCAATTAAAAAGTTATACCTTTTTCCTATAATATTCAAATTCAATTGTTAATTACTTTTACCCAACTCCATATCCAAAATATCATGAAGAATTATATGCATTGAGGTGAAGCCCATTTTTATGTGTGATATAAATTTGTGAATTACATGTTATGCATGTTGATACATTAAAATATAAAGAGATGTAATAAAGATGTAGTTTGTTCAGTAATTAAGAATCCATCTGAATATTTAAATCACTGTTTTTTTTTTACTAATTTTGAAAGAGGAATTAACAATATTTTATCATAGTGAACTTAGTATTATCAATGATATTCAATTAGTTCAAATCCGTTAAATTTCTCCCTGAGCTAATCAATTCTAAAATATACCATTTTTAGTCTATTAGCAATATTTAGTTTTCCATCATTAGAAGACAGGGCCTGGTGACATTCACATGCTCCGGTGGAAAAAAGTCCTTGAATATGGGGACATTATGTTTTACAATAAAGTTTGCCGGGAATGATCTACCATGCTCCACTACAGAAAGCAGTCTGTCTACCTTGTTCCCACTACTTCAGGCCTAAAATAGGAGTGTAATAAATGATGAGTGGAGGGTAACTGAATAGTTGAACAAATGAGTGAATGACCGACTGAATGAATGAACGAGTGAATGAGACCCTACAGAAATGTTTACATAATTTAATTTGAACAGTTGGTTTGTACTAGAATATGACTAGATAGGTTTTCTGAAACTCCCTAAAGTTATAGATTGCTAATCTTTGGGGATCTGGGAAATTCTCAACCAAACCAAGGGGCATGTAATATTTCAGTTACTGTTTACAGTTATACTTCATATGATTCCACATTAAATGTCGTGTACTTTAGAACTGACTCATAGAATTTCAGAAAGTAGTTTGGATATGAGAACATACAGTAACTGTGAATATGTACTTTTCAAAAAGCTCTTTAGATACTGGAAACTGGAGATCAGCAACACATGAAACATCAAAGAGAGAAAAACAATTAAGCACAGATATGCTCACCTATTAACAAACAGCTCTGATTTGTTTAAATTTGCAGTAATGGCTGATACAAACAACAAAAAGATGTTACATTTGTTTTGCATAAAAAATGTTTTTCACAAGCTATATGTCATCGAAAGCAATCGCTATTGCTTCTCTGTGGTAAAGAAAAGTCACGTTAGGTATATGGAACATCCAAAGTTAATGAATGACAGAAGATAATTTTTAAATGTCAAGGAAAAAAGTTACCTAAAAAAGATTTTTCTTCAGAAAATTTTTTCTTAACTAATTATGGCTAAAGAAGTGGTCTCATCTATGAAGTCATTATGTTGCAAATTGCCATAACTAACAGAGCTGGTAAAACAGCTATCATGATTTGGCTGCAGATGTGCTGAAAGGTAATTTCCTCTTTTTTCTTCATTTCGAAAGCTGTGGTTTAAGCTCATAAATATAGATGTATGAATATAGAGAAATGTACTCTTTAAAGACAGTAAAGCATAAACTTTGGAATTACTATTTACGGAACTTTTCAGTACCCATAATTTTTTAAGAACTAGTGGTTTGTATCAGTTCTACAATTAAAAATTAAAACACTTCTTAGTTTGAATTCACAAGTAGTCATCAAAAATCTGCAACTGAATCAACTGCATAACTGTATCATTAAATTACTAAAATAATAATAGCACCTCAATTCTACCTCAAATGCCAGCTTTCTAATTCAATTATAGAATATACTCCTGAGTTGAAAGCTCCCTATAAATGTAAGTCATTGATTCAGGAAAAAAATCTGTATTTTAAAGGATTTTATGAGATTGGCTTGGATTACAAATATAGGATATATAAAGGGTAGGGTTGGCATATGTCCAGGTAAATAATGAAGGTTGTTTTTACACATCTGTCATACTTACTGGTGAACCCCCAGTATGTCCCAATCATGTCCAATATCCTGAGGTCCCATTAAGCTCTGCATTGTATTTGGGCAGATTTCTATTAATTTGCATAGAAGTGACCAACCCACCTAAAAGCAAGAAAACCAAATATTCACAATTTTTAAACATGCTAATGGAACATATTCATCCTTAGTGGAAAAGATGACTACATTATTTTTAAATAATTATTTTAAAACAAAATGATATCCTAAAATGCTTACTGAGGAAAGCAAGCCATATATTTAAAATACATTTCTCTCCAAATATCATATCAAAAGTGCATACAAAAAATAGTAAAGTGTTTCTGACTGGTCAAGAAAATAGATTGTCTATTATCTAAATAAAAAGAAATAAAGTAAAAAATAAAATGAAACACAAAAAGTAGTTTCAGAGGACATACTAAGATTATGAAGTGTAAGATTTTTACGTCACATCTACATGACAGTGGTAGGGAAAAAATGAAGTGGTTAGAAATGGATGATTTGGGGAAGTGGGAGATTTTGATAGTAAAATAAATTAGGAAAGACTGACCCGCAGGTAGGCTAGCTAGAATAATTAGCAGAGAAATAGAACTGTCTGATAGCAATCTAATATCTGTCACAGGAAAAAGAGAAAAGTACTATAAAAAAGACAGGAGGTAGAATTTCTCAATGGATCCCTCTAGATTTCTATAGAACATCTAAGTACGGATTGATGAGATGTCAACATCGAAAATGCCCCAAGACTTTTTCACATTTCCAAATGAAATACAATCTTACTGATGCATTTTAAATATATCTTCTTTCAGTATGTTCACATGGTATCAATTTGAATAAGCTGCTCTTTACTTCTGAAAAAACACAATTTTTTAAAATACAACTTTTTTAAAATATGGTATTTGAATTTCAAACTAGAGATTAAATTTAACTCACTCTGTTGTATATTCCTCTCTAAATTTAAGGAATCTTCCTTTCTTTCTATACTATACTACAGAACTAGATTGGATAATAGTCACAAAGAAAGAAAACCCAAAGAAAATAGAAAATGCATAAAATAGGTAGCCTCTAGAGATTTATGAAAAAGCGTCGAAGTATGATGTGTGATAAACACCAATATTTTATGAATCCTGACAGTGGGATTCACTGTTGGTGAGAATTACGCAGAGAAGGATAAAATATAGGAAAGGTAGTACTTGAGCCAGATTTCAAAAGAATTAGAAACGTGGTCATTCAAAAAGGGAAATGGAAATCTCGGAAACTGCTAGACTGTGGGGAGAGTAAGGTGCTGAATGGTAAAGATGCTGCTGCAGAGACGGCTTTGCTAGACAAAACTGGATGCATAAATGGACCCAAGTGATGCAGAGCGGAGTAACAGTGTGAGAATTTCTGCGCATCCAGTGAGGAACAATGGCCCAAGTTTGTTGTTTACAGGAATAAACAGGGATAGTTCATAAGATAAAAATGATTCCACAAGATCTTACATTATTTCTGAATCTTTTCTGAATTAAGCATGAATTGCTTTACTGTCATTACATCCTTTTACATAATGTCAAACGGCTTGAAAAGGCGGTAGTTTCTGACAGCTATTTTTACCTATGTTTAAGTAGGACATCCTCCTCCACGTAAGCTGAAGAGACATTGACAATCCAGCTGTCATAGAAACCGGCTATTTTTGTGCTTGCGTAAAATACACTGAGACTTTTCCCCAAGTATTTAAGAAAAAAACATTCGGAACAGCTTCCGGTGGAAAACAAATCACAAATGACGGGGAACGTGCTACTCATTTCTGTACCTGCATGACTGGCTCAAGGAGAAAACCTGTTTTGTTTTGGCTGGTGAATAAGCAGCATCAGTAATTGCTTTGCAAAAGGATTGAGGCAACTGAACCTCTAGGATTAAACAGAACCGCTGGCAGCAGAGCAGAGGTAACAAGTGACCCACTAATCTACTCAATTAGAAGCTTATAATTCAGAGAGAAGGTTCCTATCCTGTGCAGTTATTGTATCGTAATTATTCTGTAAATTCCAGCATTTGATTAATGCACAATGGGAAAGAGTCTAAAGCTTAAAGACGATTTTAGTCACTTTCATTTATTTTGCTCCCTTACTTCAAATGTTGAAACTGTGTGCATAAAGACAAGTAATGTAAAAATTTAGGAGCACAGAGAAATGATAAGAAAAAGGAAAATACAAGACAGCTAGCCTAACTACTAATTCTCTGAAGACTGTCATTTATTAAGGAGCATTCATGAAATATAAAAAGACCCTGAAAATGCAAATTTGGAATCTGGAATATCATGTTAAATGAACTCTGGAAACAAATTGTATTTTTTAAATTTTTTAATGTTTGTTTATTTTTGAGAGAGAGACAGAGTGCAAGTGGAGTAGGGGCAGAGAGAGAGGGAGACACAGAATCTGAAGCAGGCTCCAGACTCTGAGCTGTCAGCAAGGAGCCAGACATGGAGGTTGAACTCATTAGCCACGAGATCGAAGTCGGACATTTAATTGACTGAGCCACCCAGGCGCCCAAGGAAACAAACTTTAATATTTACTTGTGAATTTACCTTACTTACCTTTTTTAAATTCATCATTCATTAAGTTTCAATTCAGCACCTCCAATTAATTCACCATAAAAAGCATTAAAGGATATCTGTATTAATTATGCCTCAAATATAAAAAAAATTTGAAACAAAATAAAAGCCACTTTGTTTTAAGTAGAGTACTAAAATATCAGTAGAGATATTTTACTGCACTGACAGTTCAGAGCCTGGAGCCTCCTTCAGATTCTGTGTCTCCCTCTCTCTCTGCCCTGCTTGCTCTTTTCTCTCTCACTCTTTCTCTCAAAAATAAATACACATTAAAAAAATTTTTTTAATATCAGTAAGAAGACCGGTTTCTACATCCCTTTGATAAGACCAATGATAATTAAAATTGATAATGTAATTGTGTCTGGCTTGGCCACAGTATTTGTAGCAAACCAGTGTGTTTCTTACTTGTACAAAAAGTACAAGGTGAACTACAAGGTGGAAAGCGAATTTGAAGGTATGTGAAGACTTGAGTCCCGGCTCTGTCATTAGCTCTGTGATCCTAAATGAGCTACTTAACTCTGAGGCAAAAATGGCCAGTGAATTTCTGAAAGGGCACTGAGATTCCAGTGAGAATCAAATGATGTAATATACACAGAGCATTTTGCAGACTAATATACGTATGGTGCTAACACTAATAATTCCATTCCATTAAATTACCAAATCAAAAGACAACTCCTTATTTCCTTGCATCCTTTGTCTCTGGTACCCACTGGACAAGGATATTAAGTCCCATTCATAACCACTCCAGACAAGCATGTCCAGGCTTGGGCAGCTTCTAAAACAACGAATGAAGCGGGGCGTGTGTTCCAGCCTTCCCTGGATTCTCAAGTTTAGCACCGTCTCCTCTGCAGCCTGCAGACCAGGCCCTCCCAGGGCCCTGAGGACTCTGAGTGGCACCCAACACGGGGACTCTCTCTACCAAGGACAGAATCCAAGGAAGAGAGGCTGGCAGACAAGGCACTTTTGAACACCGAAGCAAAGGCAATTAAGAAGGGATGATGTGGGTGGAGAGCAATGTGACTCATATTTCATGGGCAAAATTCAAACACTGGGTGCTAAAAGGAACAGTGTCTTTATCATGCCTCCATCTTTTCATGATTTTGTATGATAACCTGAAAATCAATAGTCAGATGGGAAATATTTCAGTTGAAGAAAAATTTTAAAAGCCATTTATCCCAGATAGAAATAACCTCAATGAATGGGGCATCTGGGTGGCTCAGTCAGTTAAGCAGTCAACTTCAGCTGAGGTCGTGATCCTGTAATCTGTGGGTTCAGACCCCACATCAGGCTCTGTGCTGACAGCTCAGAGCGTACACCTGCTTCAGATTCTGTGTTTCCCTTTCTTTCTACCCCTCATGCTCTCGCTCTCTCTCTCTCATTCTCTCTCCAAATAATAAACATTTAAAAATATTTTTTAAAATAAATAAAAATAAAAGAAGCTGGGTGCACGGTTCACCCAAACCAGATATAGCTAGACAGAGAGATGAACATAAAGATGAAGGTAGATGGATACAGATTTGGAGATCTCCAGGTAATTCTTACTTCTATTTAACCTCTCCTGCATTAAGAAACACTGGCTTTCTGACTACACCTTCACAGAATTCAAAGTTCAATTCTCTCTCCCTCCAGCACCCAACAGCATGCAAATGACAAAACTGATTTCAGTTCTCTAAATCTCAAATTCTGCAAAGGAAGTTAATACATTAGGCAATAATTTGTTTTGACTGTAAATCATCCTTAATTATGACTTCAGGAGCCCCCTTTTTAATATATTTAAGGTATTAAGCAAATTTCTGTATTTCGTATGGTACAAATTCTAAGTTCACTTGTTTATTCATTTAACTTATAAGAGAATGGTAACACATCACTTTCTTCAGATAATACAAGGTCCACTACAACTAAAAGCTAGAAATCTGTCTTCAAATTAAAAAAAAAATTTTTTTAAACCTTAAACTTATGAGAATTTGCCAGTTATGTCTTTTTATTATTAAATTTCCTGTTAATTATTCTCCTTTCTCTAACTATTCACAATTGTGTCATCTCTAAGCCATGCTGTACATTGAGAATGATTCTTAGAATAATGTTATTAAATGCTGATGAACTCATCCAGCCAATAACAGAACTAAATCTCAACCCATAATTACTTCCTGCCCACCATCAACCAGATTCTGTAGGTTTGTGGTATAAATTTATTTCAACAAAACCATTAGGGAGCACTTAGGCGGCCCTTTCGCACCATTAACACTTGATAATGCTTTGACAACCCTTCCTTCTTAAAATCGCAGTCAGTGGTTTGTGAAGCCAAATGTCAGAAATAACCCAGAACTTCTGGGTACAATTTATTGACAGAAAAACATCTACTTCCAAAGAGAAAGGGGGATGGGCAACATGAAAACAATTCCTTTACCTGCTGCACACTAGCGACTCTCATATACAAGTCCAAGACGATCAACACGGGCACGTGGACATTTTTGCCTTGAAATAACTTGGAGGCTGGAAAAGAATGGGGGGGGGGAAGCAAAGTCACGATTCACGCACCCCCTTTGGGGTCTGAAACAGGGGGAGGAAACAAAAGTGAGCGCAAGACCTTCCTAGTATTCTCCGCTCCTTTCTGCCCTAAGGAGTAGAGGTTTGTGGCTTCTCAAGGGTCCAGGTCTGTGCAGCTCCAAAGTGAGGGAGAAAGTTTGCAAAGAGGCGGTGGGGGGAGAGGCGGAGGAGGGGAAGGAAACAGTTTTCTTGCAAATGATTACCGTGGTCCGCGTACGTGAACACCAGCATATCCTCCAGAATCTGGACCAGGGTCTCTATCTGCTTTCCCTCCTGGACATTGTTCAGCCTGACTATCAACTTCTTCAGAGTTTCCTCGTCCTCCTCCTCGCACCCCTGACAGCTACCACTGGCCATGGTGCCCCCTGCTCCAAACAGAACGTCCCCTGCCGCACGGAGGCCGCAGCCCGGGGACGGGGCAGGGGCGCCGCCGCTTCCCGCCGGGACCAGCGCAGGTCACCGCC
>NC_043709.1:72134177-72228246 GCF_006229205.1 Suricata suricatta
AAGAAACTGACTCAGCGCGCTCGGCGGCCTCCCAGGCCCGGAGCCCGGCGGCCGCGGCGGAGGAGGGGGCGCGGTCTGCAGGCCGGCGGGCCACCGGCCCGACCCGAAGCCTGAGCTCCTCCCGCCCCTCGCAGGGTCTGGAAACTAGGAGAAAGGAAAGATGAAAGCCTCCGCCTATCTCCAGATCTAAGAATAGAAATCTGGGCGTTGGGAAAGGAGGACACCGCCCAGTTGGCCCCTTTAGGAAAACATGTTCTTAAGAGTTCCCCCTATAGGGAGATGAGTAATTCTCCCCCCTTCCCCCCACCCAGGATGGAGAGAGATTTTTTGCAATCAAAATGTGGCCAGCTAAAGGCTTTTTAATACAGTGGCTGTAGCTTTTTGTAGGGAAGGAAATAATCACCACCCCCCCCCTTAGTTATCTAAAGTTCTGCTGGCCAAAAGTCCCTAAAATTAACTTTTGAGTTTGCACTCCGTAGGGTCTTGATAATCTGGGCACACCAAGGAGTAATCAGTCCTCAGCGCTATTAAAACTAAACAGAAACACTGGGGAAATGAAATGAAAATATAGAAGAAAACCAGAAAGGGTGAAAGATACAATCCTAAACATTGTTCTGTTGGTACTTAAAATTACTTGTAAGTGTGTATAACCCTAAAGTAAAAATATATATATATACCAAAGTACAGTTTTTCAGGAAAAGAAATCTAGGCAAGAGATAGTGTCGTGTCGACAAGGCTAGACACAGATGATATACTGCCTTCAGATCATCTATCCTGAGAGTCACTTATAAAAGTTAGCCCTGCAGTTTTAGATGGTTTGTTTTTGTTTTTACTGTGGTTGCCTTATCCTGATGACAGTTCTCAAATGGGTAAGAGGACTACTTATCTTTCTTGGATTAATGAGGACATTAGAGTTGATAAGATAAGACTTGTAAGAGTCCACAGATAGGAAGCTGAAAGCCATGACCTAAACCCAGGTAGATCTAATGCCAAGCTGAATCAGGTTCTTTACACTCTACGCCTTTAATCAAAATGAGCCAGGCTTCCTAATACATTAGTAAATTTGCAAGTTCTAATTCAATCTCGATATTGCGAATATGCTTTGTTGTTGTAAAAACTTTTTTATCTTTTACAGACACATGCTAAAATTTACAGTTCAAATGAGAGAATGGCTAGGATTTGCTTCAGAGTAATCCAGTGGTGGAGAAAGAGGTGAAATAGATGGAGGTAGAGATGAAATAAAACCAACTTTTGAATTGATAGTTGCTGAACATAGGTTACGGGTTCATGTGGCCTATGGGACTATATATCTCTTAAATTTTCCATAATGAAAACAAAACAAAAAATTTTCATCCTTGTCTTTATCATACCTCCAGCATATCCTTTTCTAATTAGTTTCTGAACTTGTTTTAACTTCTGACTAACCAATCAATATCCCCAAACATTCCTAAGAATTCTCCCTTCCATGCCTTCCTTCCCTTTCCTCTGCATCCATTTCTCCTCCCCAGTCTACTGGATGTTTTTTTGCAAAAAATCAAAATCTACCTCCCTTACAAAGAAAAATAAATCTAGAAGGTGTTTCCTCTTGTCCTTAATTCTCTCAGCCACCTCTTACCTACTGAATACTGTCTGTTGGATAGGTAATACAGAAACATGAATTCCCTGTTACAAGCATTCTGTGGTGCAAGCATTCTTTTTTTTTTTTAATGTTTATTTATGTTTTGAGAGAGAGAGAGTGAACATGAGTGGGGGAAGGGCAGAGAGCGAAGGAGACACAGAATCTGAAGCAGGCTCTAGTCTGCACAGAGCCGGACACGGGGCTCAAACTCGCAGACCACAGGATCTTGACCTGAGCTAAAGTCTGATGCTTAACCCACTGAGCCACCCAGGTGCCCCTAGTGCAAGCATTCTTACTGCAGTGGTCAGGTAGAGTATCTTCTTCACTTTCAAAAATGTTAAATTGACTAACTGAAATCCCAACACATATTAACTCTGCAGATAGTTAACAAGACGGAAAAGGAAGGCCACAGGCAAAAATTCACGACAGAGGTGTGTTCAGTGGAGAATAAAATGGTGCTAGAACACTTGGCTAACTTCCTGGGGAGAAAAAATAAAATACATTGCTAGCTACAGCAAACACCAAAACAAATTCCACATGGATAAAAATGTTAAATGAAAATTATTTTAAAGAGAAAATATAGATAATAGTTATTTAATAAAAATTTTATGGGGAGACATAAAAAAACTAAGAAAAAACCCAGAAGGTTAGTATAGGTGACTCCTTAAGAATGTAAATTTTATTTATTTTTTATTTTTTTATGTTTTATTTAGTTTTTGAGAGAGAGAGAGACAGTGAGAGCAGGGGAGGGACAGAGAGAAGGGGAGAGACAGAATCCTAAAACAGGCTCCAGGCTCTGAGCTAGCTATAAAAGCATAGAGCCCAAAGCGGGGCTCAAACCCACAAACCATGAGATCATGATCTGAGCCAAAGTCTGACGCTCAACCAACTGAGCCACCCAGGTACCCCAAGAACTTAAACTTTCTACAGTCAAGAAAAAAATAGGAGTAAAAAGCAAAGGATAAACTTTAAAAAAAAAAAAGTCAATACATGTGGCAAAAAACAATTAGACTTAATCTTTTAAAAGTTCTTACAAATCACTTGGGGGGGGGGTCAGTGGGAGAAAGACACTCCACAGATACCCCAGGAGGAAAATGGGTTAAAGTTCTGAACATGAATGGACAATAAGAAAACAATGTTCATAATACAAAAATTGTATTCCTCAACATTGGTAACACACAATTATACAATATAATTTTCTGTGTATGTGTGTACAATAACAATAATGAGAAAGAAAGAGAACACTTGAGAATAGATTTAACCATATTTTTAAAATCTTTATGAAGAAATTATTAAACTATGTTAAAATGCATTTACAAGGCATAAATAAATGGATAGGCCATATCAATTAATGAGAGAATCAAATATCAAAAAGATGGCAGTTCTCCAGAAAATAATAAAAACAATGCAAATCTAATGAAAATCTCAGCAAAAAAATTTTTATAGATTTCAATAAGAATGAAGGGTCTAGAATAGTCAAGACACTTTGAAGAAGGACAAAGTGGGAGAATTGCCTGATTAAACATTGAGTCAGGACCTCCATTGCCTTTTGTTAATTTTCCAGAGGAAGAAAAAGTACCCGCAGTGTCTTCCTCTATTAGAGATGTCTCCCATTCCAGGCAGACACAGCCCTATGCTAAGGTGCACAAAGCAGGAATTGGGTTTCAGACTGAACCCACCCCTTGAGCCTGGTGCCCTTATGCTGGGCATAACTCTACAACATGTGAAGCAGTGTTGAATCTTATGATGGTCTAGGAATTAATTGGCATATTAATAGCACAGCTATACAAAATGGCCAATGAAAGAGCGTAAAAATCCAGAAACACACCTTTACATATATGGAAATTACTTGAAGCTAAAGTTGCATTGTGGATCAGTGGGAAGAGAATGCACTATCTGATAAATGAATCTGAGACCACTAGTTGTAGAAAAAATATCAAATCATAGCTCTTCCTCACACCATATTAAAATTGATTTCATGTGGACTGAACTTTTTTTTATATTTTTATTTTTTGAGAGAGAGAGTGTACACATGTGTGCAAGTACAAGTGGGGGAGGGGCAGAGGGAAGGGAAAAAATGGAGGGAGAGAATCCTGAGCAGGCTCCATGCTTAGTGTGGAGTCCAATGTGGGGCTCCATCTTACAACTATGAAGTCATGACCTGAGCTGAAATCAAGAACTTAACCGACTAAGCCACCCAGGCACCCCTGGATAGAACATTATTATATGAAAAATGAAGCTAAATGCTTTGGGGGAAAATGACTATTTTATGACCTTAAGGTAGTAAAAGACAAGATGTAATTATCACTGCCCATAAAGGCAAAGGTAGTTAAATTCAGATATATTAAAAATTTTTAAATGGCCTATGAAAGACTTGATCAACAATGTTAAAAGATGACCAAAGGCGAGAAGATTTTTGCAATGCCTATAATCAACAAACCACTAATAAGAGTATCTAAAAATAATTATCACAAATCATAAAGGAAAAGATAGTCTAGGTTTTATATGAACAAAAGATATAAAAGGCAGTGTACAGAAGAGAAAATGCCACTAATCGTATCAAAAGATGCTCAACCCCACTAGTAATCACAAAAGTACATATTAAAGCCATAATGAGATACCATTTCACACCTTTCAGATTAACCAAAAATTTGAAGTTTTTTAATAACAGTGATTAGGTGGAATGTGGAGCGACTAGAATACTCATACAGAACTGGTAGGAGTATAAATCAGGACAATAACTCTGGAAACCAATATGGCGATATCCTGTAAAGCTGAAGATGTGAGCATCCTATGACCCAGCACCTCCTCTCCACGGTTATCCCATGGACACTCACATATGCACAAGAAAAATTGTATAAAAATGTACAGTGCAGGGGCGCCTGGGTGGCTTAGTTGTTCAAGTGTCTGACTTCAGTTAAGGGCATGATCTTGCAGTCCCTGAGTTCGAGCCCCACACTGGGCTCTGTCTGTGTTGACAGCTCTGAACCTGGAGCCTGCTTCAGATTCTCTCTCTCTGTCCCTCCCCAGCTTACACTCTTTCTCTGTCTCTGTCTCTGTCTCTGTCTCTCTCTCTCTCAAAAATAAATAAATGATTAAAAATTAAAAAAAAAAAGAAAAGACTTTAAAAAATGCTCCCTGCAAAATTTTTTGCTTATGATGAAAATGAAAGCCATTTGAATGTCCATCCACACTTAAACTGCATATATTCATATAATGGATTTATATAAATCTGTGAAAATTATTGAACTAGAACTCCATGTATCAACATAACTAAATAGCAAAAAATATAACAGTAGGCTTTTATAAAAGTTACAGTAGAATACATATTTCTATGATGATATCAATACCCTAATGTTATAAAGCATGCAGGGTTGCATATACTATAGGGATATATATACATATGTAGTAACAGTACAAAAATTATACATGGGAATAATACATTCTAGCTAGTGATTATCTCTGGGGAGAGGAAGGTAGAAACACCTTGAAAAAGAATTGGAAGCTACAATTACATCTGTAACTTTTTTCCTTAAGCTTAGTATTGGGTACATGAATGTTTATTATATTATTATCTATACTCTATATTTATAACTTATTTCATAATAAAAATAATGAGATATATGTGCAACTTCACTGGTGCTCAATGTAATAAATAAAGCAACAAACTAATTTCTTTTTCTCACCAAATTAACTAAGAAGAGTACACATAACTCATGTATAACAGTGGTTCTTGTTAAGATGATAGAATTACAAGAGATTTTTATGGTATTTATATTTTCTGTGTTTTTCAAATTCTTCACAGTAAATATGTATTATAACAAGAAACAAGGCAAACTAATTTACAAAATACAATTTTTTACCTTACAAGTAGAAAACGTATTTGGAGACTATGACTTACCACACTGATAACTATAAGGCAAAGCATTTTATACGGCACGAGCCAAACAGGAAAATTCAAACGAAAGTCCAGTGGACTCATTGGCTCTGTGCTGTAATTCAAAAGTCTAGGTAGCCCACAGATGATGACCCAAGTAATGTAGCCTAATTCCCAGAAACCCTTCATGGATGCTGTACATTCCGCAGAACATCTCGGGTTTTGTTCTATACCCACACTCCAACGAAACAGCCTCTGGCACAGAACAACCATTCCGTGAGTTTCTGGTACTTGGGTGAATAACTGAATGGATGGCAATGGCAGACCAGAGGGGTAAAAGATCTTCCCAGAGTCACCACTAAAAGGCAGAGCTGAACTGTGTGAACTCGAGTCCTTAGACTCTCAGTCCAGACTTGTTCCATCACTTTGTTTTTCTTAGGTGTGTTTCATTAAACCAGAGAGAGGCTATCTAATCACTGAGCCCGTGCTTATCCTTTATCATCTGTGCCTTATTTATACAGAATGCAACTTTCTTTTTTGGTTTCTGAACTACAGATGAAAATTACAGCTGCACTTATAATGTGATATTCTCCTATCAGTTGAAATAATCTCTCATTAAAGTTAAGTCTGATTTACTCTGAGATTATAACAGCAGAGTATCTATAGTCTTCACGCTTGGTTTGCTCAGGAAAGCAGTCTCCCAAATTTATATGCTATTATCATATCCTTGTTTAAAATTTTTAGAAATACATATTTATATTAAAATAAATAATATTTTAATTATTTCAATTATTTAATTATTTAATATTTATTATTTGATTATTTAATTATTTAATTTTAATTATTTAATTATTTTAATTATTTAATATTTTAAATAGCATAAAAAACTAATCCAATATCTATTTCACCCACAATAGATCATTGACCATACGATGCTGGACACTTTACAAGTGATCAAAAATATTTTGGGGATTAAATATAAATTCTTGCTCATGGTACTTAACCTCTGCTTGTAAAATAATATTAAGAATAAAAATAATGAAATGATTAATCTTTATTATTACATTTTTTATAGAAAAAAAGTGACTGGAAATTTCATTTTAGGAAATGTTTGTTTTTACAACCTGATAAATGAATGGTATCTTTAGAAAATAGTTTCATGGGGCACCTGGGTGGCTCAGTCAGTTGAGTGTCCAACTTGGGCTCAGGTCGTGATGTTGAGGTTCGGGGGTACATTGGGCTCTGTGCTGACAGCTTGGAGCCTGGAGACTGCTTGCGATTCTGTGTCTTCTTCTCTCTCTGCCCCTCCCCCGGTCTCTCTCTCTCTCTCTCTCTCTCTCTCTCTCTCTCTCTCTCTCTCTCTCAAAAATAAATAAACATTTAAAAAAAATTTTTTAAAGAACATAGTTTCATATCCCTAGCAGAGGTAGTATAATATAAAGGCACATATATACTGGAGATCCAAATGAAGAGATATATATTAATCTTATCTTCCACCACTAGTACTAGTTTCTGGAAAATTTAAATGACTATCCTAAGTGGGTAATTGTTTTTTTTAAATAGACTTCATGATCAGTACCGAGCCCAACATGGGGCTTAGAACTCACAACCCTGAGATAAAAACCTGAGCTGAGACCAAGAGTCAGACGCTTAACCAACTGAGCTACTCAAGTGCCCCTAAGTGGATAGTTTTATTTCTATCTGTTGTAAGAAGGATACCTATTTCTATACTATATAAAATTTATTATTGTCAAATTAGTTTGCAGTAATTTTTTGAGATTAACAAGTTGGCAAATTTGGACCATAAACAGAAAATATTCCAGGATATTCAGTCACTAAATCACCAACTACAGTAGGCCGCCTTAATCTGCAGTTTCTCCTTCTGCAGTTTCAGTTACCTGTGAGCAACTGGGGACCAGAAGCAGATGATCCTCTTTTTGAGGAATCTTGGGAAGGTCAACAGCAGCCTAAGCCTACCATGCCTGGGTCTCTCACTGCACTTCATCTAGCCCATGGGCATTTTATCTTCGCACATTAGCACAAGAAGACCGTTGAATACAGAACAATAAGATATTTTGAGAGAGACCACATTCACATAATCTTTATCACAGAATATTGTCATAATTGTTCTTTTATTATAGATAGTATCTAATTTCTTACTGTACCTAATTTATAAATTAAACTTTAGATAGGTAGGTATGTATGTATAGGAGAAAGCATACCTCAGAAGTATTGCAGGTTCAGTTCCAGACTATTACAGTAAAGTGAATATTGCAATGAAGTGAGTCAAACTAATATTTTTGTTTCCCAGTGCATATAAAATGTATGTTTATAATATACTGCAGTCTATTAAGTGTGCAACAGCATAATGTCTAAAAAATGTACATTCCTTAATTTAAAAATACTTTATTGCTAAAATAGGTTTACCATCATCTGAGCTTCCAGCAAGTCATAATCACAGATCACCATAACAAATGTAATAATAATGAAAAAGTTTAAAATGTTGGAGAATTATCCAGAAGTGACATAGAGACATGAAATGAGCAAATGCTGTTGGGGAAATGGTGCTGATGGACTTATCTTTGCAGGTTAGCCAAAAACCTTCAATTGGGGGGGCGGGGGATGTAGTATCTGTGAAGCACAATAAAACAAGGTATGCCTGTATAGAGGGTTTGGTATTATTTGAGGTTTTATCCATTCAGTGAGAGTCTTGGAACATATCCCCTGCAGGTAAGAGAGTACTGCTGTATTGTATACCTACTGAGTTTGGGCTCTGCTTTGTGTATTAGGGACTGAAAAGACACAATCCCTATAGTAGCTCACAGTCTAGCAAGATCAATTTTCAAACAATTGTGAAGCAATACAACACAGTAATTATTCTAATGGAGGAAAGGAAAGACCTGAGACTGTTTATCAAAAGTCTGAGGCTTGAAGGAATCACCACGCATTAAAGAGAGGAAGAGAGGGGACCATGGAATGTGAGGAGTGAAAGAGGAAGAAATGGCCCAGGGGGTACAGTGAGGGAGTGAAAGAAAAAATAGGGGAGAATGGAGGAAAGTAAGTACAAGGGGAAGTGTTTACAAGTAAGGTCAAGAGCAGGAAAGACTTAAAAGTACCCTTTGAATTGGGCAACACTGGAGAACAATTCTTTACAGTGGTGAGGTCTAAAGCTCAATTGCAGAGGTGGGAATGCATGAGTGTTTAACAAGTGGCGTTAGTCTTCAAGGGTCATTTGGATATTAATGAACTGATATTTTTCACGTCACATGTGCCTGTAAGACAACTCTGAGTCTATTTCTTGCCTCTGATCATCTCTGCAGTACAGTGTTATCTTTTCCCCTAAATTAGCTTTTCTTTCCATTTACATGTAAAAATCCTGCTTAAAAAAACATACTAAGTTACCACCACCAGTTGGCAAATGTATTTGTTTTATTGTGAACCAAAAAGAGAACCAAAAGATAAAAATGTTGATACAGTCCCTTTCACCACAGGGGCATGTTGTTACTGGCACCCAGAACATGGGAATCATAGTGGGGAGCTTCCAACCCCCATAAGAACTTGGGGGAAAATAAGGCACAAAATCCAAAAAACAGAAGAGACCAAAATAATACATGGAAGTCATTCAGAGACATACCTTCACCCAGATTAGCAACACTACATTTACCTAATGAAATATATTAATATATCTAAAGAACAAATGCATTGATCTGAAAGGTATTGGAGGTCAACCAAGGAATTACAGGCAAAGAACAAAACAGGCAAACTTAGTGTTCATCCAAGAGAAGTCATTGTTAAGATAAACACTGATAGAAAAGTGAAGCAAAAGCAGACTGCACTGTTGGAAACCACGTCTTGACCATTAGCTATTGGACCCTCTGATGAAGCTATGCCATTACCAAGATGAAGGCAGAAAGGAAGGAACATAGGAATAAATGAATGAATTCAACAGTTGTTTAGGGAGTATCTGTTATGTGCTAGGCACTGGGATATAAAAGTAAATATAGAGTTTACAATCTAAGGATGTTACAGTGCTGAGTAGTAAGTACTGTAATGAGGGATGAGAGAAGGACAAACAAACCCCCAAGAGCTGTGAAGCTGAGATGGCCTCAGGGGTGTTCTGAGTTGAAATAATGAAACCAAGTCTTTATTACTCCATGTGGACCAGTCATTAGATAGAGGCAATTTTTATAATGGAGAGTGCCAACCTTGTGTGAGAGAATTCTCTTCAGCTGAAGTAATTCTGAGAAAGGACCACAGCTGAGGGCTGTCTGCTAACAAAAGTTCCCACTGCTGCCAGAATAAAGCTTTCCAGTCCTCAAGGAGGCAGATCTAGTAGTTTAATTACAGCATGATTGCAAGAGTGATGGGAGGTCAATCTGGGAAGGTGAACCAAGTCAGGGACTTTGGACGTTACCTAAGAACCACAGAGTGGGTACTGCAGAGTTTTACTTAAAATAGTGATGTGCAAAGATTTGTGTTTTCAAGTGATCACTATGGTAGGGGTATTGTTTGAGGGTGGAAAAGAGATTGAAGGATCAAACTGGCGGAAGGAGGCTTGTGAAGGACTACAGGAGAGCGATTACAGTAGCCTGAATTAGGCCATGGCAGTAAGGATGGAGTTGATGAAGGATGGATGGATGGATGGATTTAATTGATTTATAAGAAATTTGGGTCACAGAGTAGATTGAATTTGGATATTAATTTCATGTAAAGATACAAAAAAGGAAATATGAAACTTACCAATTAAGTGAGGGCACTGGGGGTACTGGGGTGGCTCAGTCAGTTGAGTGTCCAACTTTAGCTCAGCTTATGTTCTCGCAGTTGCTGAGTTCGAGCCCCACATCAGACTCTGTACTGACAGCTCAGAGCCTGGAGCCTGCTTCGGATTCTGTGTCTCCCTCTCTATACCCCTCCTCCACTCATGCTCTGTCTTTCTCTCTCTCAAAAATAAATAAACGTTAATTTCTTTTAAGTGAAAGCAAAAACCACCAGATATGGAGCAAGGCCTAGCGGGGAGGGGAAGGAAGGCAGAAACATGTTCAGTTTTAGAATCATAGATGTTGCATGTCTGTAACAACACACAAATGGTAAGTGGTTGTACCTATAGGTCAGAAGCTAAGAGGAAAAGGTGGGCTATAAATAATAGTGGGCTTAAAAATAATAAATGACCCATAGCAAAAACGGAAATCTTTCAGAAGAAAGAAAAAAGCTGCAGAGTAGCAAAAGAACACTTAGGACAAGAAAGGAGAAGTCCAAAAGAGATGACAAAGAGTAGCCAAAGAGTTAGGAGGAGCACCCCTGAAGAATGGTAAGTGAGAGACCAGGGAGACAATGAGCTCAGGGGACATGTGTGCCACCACATGTCTGCATTCGTGGCAGGGAGATCAGCGGTTCCCTGCTGAGAGTGATTCCAGGAGAGTGATGTGAGCTGAAGACAGACCACAGGGGTCAAGAGTCATGAGTTCGACTCAAAATTCAACTCCGGCCAAGAAAGCATGTATCCTGGAGGTGATGTTAGGGTGTAATAAAGAGCAGGGTAATTAAGGGGCACCTAGGTGGCTCAGTCAGTTAAGCATCCGTCTTTGACTCACTCATGATCTCACAGTTCATGAGTTCGAGCCCCCCATTGAGATTTTTGCTATCAGCATACAGCCTGCTCCAGATTCTCTGTTCCCCTCTGTCTCTTTGCCCCTTCTCTTCTCATTCTCTCCCTCTCTCAAAATAAATAAACTTAAAAAAATTTTTTTGAAGAGTAGGGTACTTTGTATTATCTTATGATATAGAAAGCTAAAGCAAAATGCTGAGGGGATGCTCTATTAAATGAATTCTAAGTGGAGGCCCTCTGGGCATGCAATCTGGAATATAAATACCAGGATTAGAATTAACCTTAGGAAGGTTTTGGAGTAATCTAAAGGAAGGGGAAAGGGGCACCTGTGGAGACAGGTAAGTTTACAGGTGGAGTAACAGGAAATAAGAGTTCCCATTGCAAAGGTAGGAGGTGAATGAGATCATTTGTGAGCATGAAGGATCAGGGAGGTATCAGAGCTGGTGATTAGAAATAAAAAGAAAGTTTTGAATTTGTGTTGAATGGAAAAACAGCTTAACAAGGTAGCTTATTGCTTCTAAACATTTAAATCACCTAGTCATTTCTCTGATTTCATGTTCATCAAGAAGCTAGTGTTACATTGACTTCCATGTAGTTCTCTGAAAAAATTTTGGGTGGCTCAGTCAGTTGAGCATTAATTAGACTCTTGATTTTGGCTCAGGTTAAGATCCCTGGACCATGATCCCTTAAGCAGGATTGAGCCAGGTTAAGATTCTCCCTCTCTCCCTAGACCTCTCTCCTCCCCTTGCACTCGCTCTCTAAAAAAATAAATAAAATAAATAAAAATGTTTAAAGATTAGCTATTATTATGGTTGTGGTTGTTACTATTACAGGGAGGAAATGCACCGTGCAGGATGATATGTGTATTCTGGTCGACGTAACAGTTACATTTCTTACTCTAAATCAGTACATTAACATTTTTTGTTTTATAGTACTTGGAAGGAATGATGAGTTTAATTGATGCGAATGTCCTTGAACAAGTTCAATGAGATTGTGTTGACTATAGAGAGCGAGTATCAGTGCCATCAGGTCCAAAGTCACATGGGACAGTATCAGGTTTGCCATGTGCTCTGGGAGAAGGCCCCTGGGAGGACAGCCAGCCAGACTATTCCTAGTTTGACTTTCCTCTGTCTTGGATTTCATACGCTGTTTTAAGCTTTCCATTATCAATTATGAGACAACCCCAAAACAGAGCCAAACTAGGGTAAATAGAACTTGAAGTATCACAACAAGATATAGAGAACAGTTCAGGTTTATTCCAAAAGTGAAGAATCGAAAAGGGAAATTTTTGATAGAAAATAGATGAAAACTTCTGATGTAATCACAGTCAAGGCAACCATCTTCTGTTAAAGACACATCATAAAAGACACATCAGTTCATCACTTTATTTTCTCATTCAGTAAATATTATTGATCACCCACTCCCTAATGGGGCAGTGGTAGGAGCAAGTAAGATTAGCTCCATTACTTGCTACACCTGCTCCAAATATTGTCAAGATCAAAAGTTTGCAGAAGGAATAATAGACTAGAATAGAATAGAAAGGATACTCCACTGTGTCTCTCTTACTGACAAATTTCTGTGACTCAATCCAATAGCTGAATAATTGATAGAGATTAACTGAAAACTCTTGTGCCATATTTGACATAGAAAATAATATTAAGGAATATAGACAATAATATTAAAGAATATTAAAGAATACTAAAGAATCTTATAAAAGGGAAATTATGTTACTCAGAAAGTTGGATAGGGGCGAGTGGTGGCTCAGTCATTGAAGCATACAGCTTCAGCTCAGGTCATGATCTCACAGCTTTTGAGTTCGAGCCCCACATCAGGCTCTGTGCTGACAGCTAGCTCTGAGCCTGGAGCCTGCTTCAGATTCTGTATCTCCCTCTCTCTCTGCCTCTCCCCTGCTCATGCTCTGTCTCTCAAAAATAAATAAACATTAAAAAAATTTTTTAAGTTTGGTAAGGCATCAAGAAATTATGGCCTTTATTTTTCTGATATGAAGAATAGAAGAGAATAATAGAAGACATTTGAATACAAAGTTGCAAAAATGGGGCGCCTGGGTGGCTCAGTTGGTTAAGTGTCTGGCTTCAGCTCAGGTCATGATCTTATCGTTCGTGGGTTCGAGCCCCATGTCGGGCTCTGTGCTGACAACTAGCTAGCTCAGAGCCTGGAGCCTGTCTTCAGATTCTGTGTCTCCTTCTCTCCCTGACCCTCCCCTGCTTGCACTGTCTCTCTCTCTCTCTCAAAAATAAATAAAAAACATTAAAAAATTTAAATACAAAGTTGCAACTGAAAGGTAAATTTCAATAAAATAATAACAATAATAATAATAATAAATTAATATAAGTGTCCAGAAAGGGATTTTATCATCCAAATGTATCATCAAAATATATTACATCCTTTAGGAATATTATAGCAAGGTCTCTAGACACAAGGCAGAAAAAAAAAAGAACTACTAAGAAAGCAAGTAACAAGGGATATAATACAAAAATACACATACCCCCATATTCTAGAGTAGCCCTCTGGCAAGAGTAAGAAATAGAGAAGAAGAAAGAGAAACAATATTTCTACTAGCTACAAAGGCTAAGTCAGGTGTTTTTTTAATTGCTATGCATTCTACACATATACACACACATACACTGTCTATAATGACCCTAAAGAGGGGTAAAAATATTTTTAAAAGGCTACCGTCTTAATGCCCAATGCACTTGCTACAGAAGAAATCGAAAGAGAAAGAAACTACACCTTGCAAATGTAGAGCTATGTGAGAGAGTGACAGTGCTTTTCTAGAATGATATTTCTTCATACTTCTAGCTCAAGAACATTATGGAAACATCCTGGGTAAAGCTTAAAGCCCTTTTCTTCAATGTTCAGGAATTATTATATAGGGCAGGAAGGATTTCTTGCTACAGTTTAGATGGCTACATAGGAAATAAAGGGGGATGGGCTGTTGGAAATAAAGGGAAACAAAATTTACCGAGCACCTATGACTCCTACTTTAGTCAAGACATTTTACATATTTGACGTGTTTGAGCTCAACAATGTAGGAGGCAGCTGTTATTCCTATTTTTAAAGAAACAGTGTTTGAGAAGTTATACATTGTCTAAGTATGAGACTGGACGCTGGTATTCAAACCAAACTGTGTAACCTGGAAACAGTTTTAACCATGAAGGACCAGGCCATGTAAGTTCAATCACTCTATGGAGACAGAAAAGAAGTACCTAACAATGTGGCAGGTCTGGGGTCCAGATCATAACTGCAATTATTATTAAGAGTTGCTTTGGCTAAGAGCATATCAACACCTCAGATAAGAGGCTCTTTGACATTAACTCATGACTTAGGGACAAAATGAAACGTCTTCTCAAAATTGAGATCAAGACATGGATTCCTACACAGTTAATTTACACATTTTAAAACATAACCTATTGAATACTGAAAACGAACCAAGGGTTGAAGGGGGAGGGGGAGGAGGAGAAGGGAGAAAGGAGGTGGTGGTCATGGAGGAGGGCACTTGTGGGGAAGAGCACTGGGTGTTATATGGAAACCAATTTGACAATAAACTATTATTTAAAAAAAAAACATAACCTATATTTTGTTGGCCACACCACACTAGGGATCCACAGAGACTCACAGCAGGCAAACAGCAAGTGTTCTGGAGCTGTCACCCATATTCCCCCCAAAATGCCATGGGTCCCCAGGATATCTATCTCATGTGCCCCCTAATGCATTCTCTTGGCTACCAAGTAGGATTTAACTGAATATTTTTCTATTCTTCATTGATTCAACTATAAACTCCATGATACTCAATGAATTTTTTCTTACTCTTGCATCCTCAGAGTTCAGTCAAGTTTCTTAATTCATGAAGACAGACAATAAATATTGGGTGAATGGGGACCCCTGTCTCTGACACAGCAGAAGGGAGATGATTAATGCTGAACACATGACTGAGGGCACTGTGGGCGCTGTTGCCTGAGGCCAGGACACCATCTCAGTCCCACTGAAATAGCAGGCCTGTCCTTTTATTGTGGCCAAATTCTCCTGGTACTAAAGCTGTGGACGCCCTCTGTATGCAGTGAATCCCTAAAAATCCCGCAAATGATACTCATGACGCAGTGATTTTAGTCTTTATTTACCTGATTTCTGCAGTCCCCTTGTTTTTCGCTTCAGTCTAAAGGCCAGGCCACATGACAGATATTGTGCTGTTTTCAGAAAAACCTCACCCTCTAAATTTTGTCCCACTATCTTTGAACAGTGGAATATAGCTCCTTTTTCCTCTTAGAATAACCATTCTTAAGTCTATTATAAATGTACTTATTTATTATATATAAGTTTTTAAATATATGCTTATGTAAGTATATATTCATATATGTATACAATATAATAACATACATAGTGTGTTTTGCAAGTTTATTATATATTATATAATTGCATATTGATATATGGTACATAGCATATATCACATTTATAATATATTTAATTTATATATATGAAAGAAAAATGGGATAAAAACCTCTAAATACAATACAGTGTGTTTGGGGTTTTAATTTCCAGATGTTCCTTTCTAGAAATTGGTGCCGTCCTTAGCCAGTACCTGAGGGAAATGGTTCTGATCATCCTTGCCCATCTGCATTATTCAGTAATCCTGTATCTAATGTTATTTACAACCTGAGTCACCTGGCCCAAATCATCACCTAGGTGAGTCAAGAGGTAGCAGGATTTTGTAACCATCATCATCGTTGGAAATTATGTTGGATTTTTGCTCTCAGTATTTTTCCTTCCACTTTCCATTTCTTTTTTTTTTTAATGTTTATTTATTTTTGAGAGACATAGCAGAACATGAGCAGGGGAGGGGCAGAGAAAGAGGGAGACACAGAATCTGAAGCAGGCTCCAGGCTCTTGGCTGGAACCCACGAGCTATGAGATCATGACCTGAGCAGAAGTCACAGACACTCAACCAACTCAGCCACCCAGGTGTCCTACCACTTCCCATTTCTAACTGGTTGTTTATACTCTTTGTGTTTCTTGCACAAGATTTATGGGCTCAGAGAGAAGCCTCCTTCCCATCTTTCATTATTCTAAGGCCTGTCCTCTTCCAAGTGCCAGCAAAAGTGAGGTATTATGTGAGGGGAAAGGGAGTGGAGTAAGTAAGATTTTCCCAAGATTTAAAAGAAATGTCAAAATTGAGGGGTGGGAGAGTGGGGACAGAGGAGGCATGATCAGGCTTCAAAGCAAAGTCCTTCTGGGAGTGACTAGGAAAGCTGGGCTCTGGTCTGGGGACTCCTACCAGCACCTGAGGCTCCTGACTCCCTGTGGAGCCCAAGAGCAGGGATCAGCAGGACATCTGTGGCCACCACTGGGCAACCCCAGAAGGACCCCCGGAGCCCTTTCTGCCATTTCCTGGGTCACATATAAACCTTCCTTATCCGGTGCAGCCACAGGGCGGGATCCAGCCCCTAAGTGACAGAGACTGACTTTTCTGCCATCTGGTAGAACTACCCTTTGGAGTTAGATTTCAGTTGATTTAGAGAAAATAAAGACAGTCAAAATGCTTGCCCAGTCAAGTATGCCATCTGAGATTTGATCCTGCTATTATTTGTAAGATTGTAAAAACTCTTCAGTACGTTTGCAATGAATTCATTCACTGAACAAACATTTGCTGAAGCGCTTTGAAGCGCTAGGCATTTGGGATAGAATGGAACAGGACAGATAGACTAGAGCTTGTAACCCAGCAGCAGGGTAACTAGTAAATGGAGTTCCACACAGTGTGCTAAGAATAAAGATAGGGTGAGATAAGTTAATTAGGGGAGACAGAGGAGACTGCTTGAGTCAGACTTGGGGAGCAAGAGGACGTTCCTTCTGGAACAGGCATGTGCAGGAGAGAGCGTGCTGAGTACTGGCGGAGCAGAGAGAACCCGGCATCCGGGAGGGGAGCACTAAGAAGGGAACCCAGAGAGGACACCTAGTGATTAGTCTAACTCACTAATGGCTTTGAAAACAACGTTAAGGGACTTGGGCTGTCAAGTGATTGCTCAAACTTGTCATGTCTTGTACAAATTTTCATCAGGTTTCTGGAAAAGGTTTTCTTCTTTCCACGGCATTGTACACACATAAGTGGCCACAGCAACGGAAGCAGCCAGAAGAGTCTTTGATTTGCAAATTTGCTGGTTTGTGTCTCCGTTTCTCTCAGAGCTGTGCTATGCAGGAAACAGTGAAGGAAGTTTTATGAGTCACAAATGTTTTTAACGAGAAAAGGGCAGTTTGCAATCTGGCTCTGACCCGAAAACAGCCCTTCCTTGCACTGGATTCCTTTATCTCTGTTTTGCTTCCTTTGTCGCAATAGCAAACGTCCCCAAGATTGCAGCAGCTCGGGTCGCTTCTGTATGAAATAAGGAAGGGAAAAACTGCTTCTACTTTCAGTTTAGGTTTGTGTCCTCACCTTTTAGTATTTCAGTTCTGAAAAACAGCTTGAATTTAAAAATCATCCAGATTAGCTGATTTAATCAACTAGGCAGAAGCCGGACAACCCACCCAGAACTACAAAGGCGCAGGCCCCCTGGGGCTTTACACTGGTGGGCAGTTTGCTCAAGGGCAGGATAACGTATGCCCTCCTATAGTAAAAATCTGACTGGTCATATTTGTGTAAGTCTTCTTTCAACTATGTCACCAGAACTCGAGAAGTTGAAGATAGCTTAAACATTAACTTTCAAGTCACTGGTTAAAATGCTAGGAGTGTCGCCTTTCCCATCACTAAAAATTTCCATTTTCCAAGGGCTGGAAAGAGTCCAATGAATGCTCAACCTGTTCAAGGCAGTTGGATAAACCAGCCGTTATTATTCAGCTGATCTTATATTCACCGTGTGCCCCAGAGTCATAGCTTAAAGTTTAAAGAAAGTTACAAACACTTGAGAGCAGACAACGGATGCCAAAAAGATAACTCAGATTTTTTTCTTTTACTCCTAAATGGCACGAGGCAAATTGAAAAACAAAATCAACCTACACAATAGTGTCCTAGCCAGCAAGAAAGTGAAATTAATTTGTATGGAGGTAGGCTTTTGTGTTCCTTTAGCTTGATAATTTATCTAGTATTTTGTTATATTTGAACTCTACCAGGTTGGATGAATTCCATTTGGGATTCATGATGCGGACTGCTAAAGAGTTTATACAAATACCATATTTTCCCTGCTCTGTAATGTCCAGCAGTACCATCCACTAGGTCCTCATGACAAAGGCCTTTACTGTGCAACCACTAACACATGGTCTGGTCCCCTGTGAGGGGAGTAGACAGCCTGCGTGAAGGGCCGGTGTGGCCATGGATGCTTTATATGTTTCAATCCTTGAAAGCAGTGAGTTTACAATTTTGTCGGGGTCACTGACATAACTTAGCAACTCGGATTTCAGTTGTGCCGGTGAGGTGGGAGCCATCATACACTCTGGCCATCTTCCAGGATGAGAAACAAGGCTGAACACTTGATGGGGACTGCCGGGTGACAGAGAAGCGCAGCTTCCAACCACAATTACTCATGACTTCCGTGTGACTCTTCTAAAGCCAGGTTTTTCTAAAGCCAGAGTTTGAGGAAAGTGGCCATTCTGACCCCCTACATGAATAAGCAATGGGAAAAAAAGGGGGGGAGGTCTTTCATTCCAACAAAGTATAGGTTTAGGAAACCCTGGACAAAACAAGTGGAAGCCAGAGGTTTATAGAAAAGTAAGCAAAGAAACTTCTAAGTTAGACTTACATTAGAGAGGAATACTATACAGAAATAAATAATTATGTTAGAGTATCATTAGGGTCTGAGTTTTATTAAAAAGGAGTTTTCTCTGAAACTGAATTAAAACATGGGGTGCCTGGGTGGCTCAGTCAGTTAAAGCGTCCAGCTTTGGCTCAGGTCATGATCTCATGGTTTGTGGGTTTGAGCCCCGCGTTCGGCTCTGTGCTGACAGCTAGCTCAGAGCCTGGAGCCTGCTTCACATTCTGTGTCTCCCTCTCTCTCTCTGACCCTCCCCTGCTCACACTGTCTCTCTCTGTCTCTCAAAAATAAATAAAAGACATAAAAATTAAAAAAAAAAACAGAGCTCTTGATTAAACCCAAGAAATTTTTTGAGACTAATGATGTACAAAAAGATCACAAGACAATACATTAGTCACAATGCTCATCTCTACTGCATCTGTCTAAAATATATAGGTTTAGAGATTATCATTTACCTGGAAGATTATTAGTCTTTTGAAGACAGCTCTGTAAAAGTGGATTTACAGGTGATATATAAAAAGTACTTTTTTAAAGTACTAAAATGTATTCATCACAGTCCTTTGATGAAATTTACAACAATGATAGAAAAAAATAACATGGGTAAAACACCCAGAATAATATCTACACTATGCTTAGAATGATGGGGCACCTGAGGGCTCAGTCAGTTAAGCATCTGACTTCGGTTCAGGTCATGATCTCATGGTTCATGAGTCCTAGCCCAGGATCAGGACCTCTGCTGTCAACACAGATCGCACTTTGGATCCTCTGTCTCCCTCTTTCTCTGACCCTCTCCCATGTGCAGTCTCTCTCTCTTTCTCAAAAATAAATAAAAACATTTTGAAATAAGCTTAAAATTGTTGTGGTCATTATTTATTTATTTATTTAAGCCTCACATAGTTCCAAGAAAAACTAAGGTTTATATTCCTATGTCACTGGGCAAAGACATACAATCTTTTATAACCATATTAATATAGATTACATTAGTGAAGACCGAATACATCATGAACAAAGCAACTTGTAGTAATAGGTACTTAGTAGATTTCTTTTTATTGGTATAAATTCCTACTGTAAAGTTTACCCTAAAAAAGAACAAGTGAATTATCTATATTATAGTAAATAATCCTCTGATCAGTTCTGGCAATTCCTACTCTTGTAACTAGGAAGCACTTTTATAAACATCACTCAAAAAAACAAACCCATAAATTTGGGAATAGAAAGATATACCCTTAATGTGGATCACAATCAATGGGAAAAGCTTATAAGCATTCCTATTCTTCTTCATTTTTTTTAAGTTTTTATTTAGATTCCAGTTAGTTAACAGAAAGTGTCATATTTGTTTCAGGCATACAATGCAGAGATTCAACACTTCCACACAACACCCAGTGCTCATTATAGTGCTCCTTAATACCAACACCTATTTAACCCATTCACCCTTCACCTCCCTTCTGGGAACCATCAGTTTGTTCTCTATTGTTAAGAGTCTGTTTCTTGATTTGCCTCTCTCTCTCTCTTTTTTCCTTTTGGTCACTTGTTTTGTCTTAAATTCCACATATGAGTGAAATCAGTGAGAGAGTCTTTCTCTCACTGACTTGTTTTATTTAGCATAATACTCTCTAGCTTTATCATGCCATTGCAAATGGCAAGATGTCATTGATTTCTATGGATAAATAATATTCCATCATATACCACTTTTTAATCCATTCACCAGTGATGGACAGTGACTGTTTCATCAAAATAAAAAGCTTCAGCACAGTGAAGGAAACAATCAATAAAACTAAAAGGCAACCTATGGAATAGAAGATATTTGCAAATGACATATCTGATAAATGGTTACTTATCCAAAATACATAAAGAACTGATACAACTCAACACCCAGAAAATTAATGATCTAAATAAAAAATAGGCAGAAGAAATGAATAGACATTTTCCCAAAGAAATATACATATGGCCAACAGACCCATGAAAAGATGCTCAACATCAATCATTATCAGGGAAATGCAAATAAATTCTGCAGTGAGATATCATCTCACATTTGTCAGAATGGCTAAAATCAACAACATAAGAAACAACAGGTGTTGGCAAAGGTGTGGAGAAAGGGGAACCCTGGCACTGTCGGCGGGAATGCAAACTGGTGCAGCTACTCTGAAAAACAACATGGAGATTCTTCAAAAAGTTAAAAATAGAACTACCTTATCATCAAGCAATTACATTACTAGGTATATACCCAAAGAGACATTCCTATTTATTTAAGCAAACTTGTTGATGAAAATTTTTTATAGTGCACCTTTCTTATTCTAGGTGTTATGTTGGGTGCTGAAGATTAAAGAAAGAAAAAAGGCATGAGTTTTGCTCTCAAGGAATTCAGAATCCCTTATTATATGTTATCAGAGGCATACTTCAGTGTCTACTGAGGAAAACAGCTAGCATCATTTAGCATTCTTTTAGAAATTTTGGATAGAACATAAGATAAACAGAGATAACAGAAAAGTAACTATTTAAAAGAGTTTCATTATTTGGAGGTAAAACATTCACAAGCGTAGAAAACCTAAGTGAATGATTATAACTCTTCTAGAATTAGTAAGAGTTTATTAAAGTGATAGAATTAAAGCTTTATGTTAAAAAATAGTTTGCAATATAACAGCAGTAAAGACTTTGTAAACGTATTAGGAAAAGAGAGTTTACATAAATTGCAACAAAACAATAAATAGAAAAATCCAAAAAACCCCCAAAACACACTAGGGATTTTTCTAACAAGAAATGTGTACAGGGTCTATTATATATATATAAACACACACACACATACACAAAAACACAGAAAAGATCCTTAAAATTACTAAAGTAGGTGATGAAATTGAAGTAAATGAATATTTTCTGTTTCTGGATGAAAAATTAAATAATAAAGATCTGTGGAGATATTAATTCATCCCAAATTAATTTACAGATTTAACATAATCTCAATCAAAATGTCATTGGTGTTATTCCATTAATGGAATTAAACAGGATGTTTCTAAAAGTTCACTAAAAAGCAACTTTGTGAGAAAAAAACTAAGAAAAATTTGAAAGGTGAAATTTTGGGGAAATTTGCCCTATTAGACATGAAAGTATATTATAATGCAAAAATAATAGAAGAGTAGACAAGCACTGTAAATATTGTTAGACAATGAAACAATTGGTCTAAAAGAGAGCTTAGGGTGTATGAGAGTTTAGCAACCATCAGGAAACCATGAATCAACAGGGGAGAAACGAATTATTAAATAGCTCTGAAGAACTTCAAATTACTGAAGGAGGGCATCAAGTTTATTTCTCACAATGTACATCACAATAAATTTCAGATAGATTATGAGACTAAATGTACAAGCTAAAATGAAGAACTTATTTCTAATTATACATATTTTTAAGTCTACCATAAAAAGGAATATTACATTTAATTGAACTTAAAAAATGCTTAAATCTTATACACAAAAATGCACCAGAATTTTATTCGGCAAAGGACAGAGGGAATATATTTGTAAACTATGTGGTGGGTAAAAGGTTAATTTCCATCTTTTCTTTCCTCCTTTCTCTCCTGCAATATGTGCGTATTCAGTTTGGGCCAACAGTGTATATACATTGAAAATGCAACAGCAAACAACAGATTTAGTCTCTCCAGCGACTGCTACCTCAGGGTACCTCAGTGGAACCTGGAGAAAGAGGTGCCCTCTGTTGGCAAATTGTGGAATTAAGAAGGGTTGGATTTCAGGCTTTACTGGCTCTCTGTCGCCCTGTTTGCCCCTGGGCGAATTATATGTACAGCCCAATTTGGGGACTCTCCACTGGCCTCACAGCCCAACAGGCAAAAAGGTCAACTGAACAATTCCAATATAAGGATGCAACGCAGAAAAGAGTAGGGAGTACTTAACCTGAACGGAAGAGTGTGGGGAGGCTAGTTGGGAGATACGGCCGTTAAACTGAGAACGGAAGAATGAGCAAGATCTACATATAAATCTTTACGTGCAAAGGCAAGATCTTCGTTTCATAAAACACTCTGGCAACCAACAACAACAAACTGGCATCACAAAATAAAATTAGTCAAAAGACACTAAAATTCATAGAATATTAATCAGGGAAAATTAACAATTGCTCATTCTTCTAAATAATCAAAGAAATACAAATTGAACTAGCAATTGAGATATCAATTTTCTTCTATGAACTTGACATACTTGACAGTTTGTGTTAAAAGCCCTGAAAGAACTCATATCCTTTATTCAAGTAACTTTACTTTTAAAATTCTAATATTAAATAATAACAATGATAATACTAATGCAAAGATATAAGTGTAAAATGATTCATTCTCAAACATTGTGTATACCACCAACTGGTAAATGGATAAACACAAAGTCGGATATTCAGTGGAATAAAGTTCTAATACATGCTACACCGTGGAGGATCCTTGAAACCATTGTACTAAATGAAAGAAAGAGCCAGTCACAAAAGACCAAATAAAGCAGTGGTGGTTGCTTAGGGTTGGGAGAATGAGATGGGTGAAGTTTCTTTTGTGATGCAAATGTCCTAAAATTGACTGGGTGATGGTTGCATATATTGGTAAATACTCTAAAAACAACTAAATTGCACACTTTTAAAAATTTTATTTATTTTGAGAGAGACAGAGACAGCATGAGTTGGGGAGGGTCAGAGAGAGAGGGAGAGAAGGAGACTCCCAAGCAGACTCTTCAGCACTGTCAGTGCAGAGCCTGACAGAGGCTCGAACTCACAAAACCACGAGATCATGACCTAAGTCAAAACCAAGAGTCCTATGTTTAACCGAATGAGCCACCCCGGCCGCCCTGAACTGCACACTTTAAATGGATATATTGTATAGCATGTGAGTTATATCTTAATAAGAATTTTAAAAACAGTATGTCCGATAGCAAATAAGAGGAAAAAAACTAATATCCAGAAATTTTTAAATGGTTAGACAAATATCATATTGCAAGTATAAGCTGAAATAGTCTAAGTGACAGTGCATAATTTGATATTGAGGTGTAAAAACAGTATTATTAAATCTACTTACTATCTATTACATAGCATTGACATCTGGCTATTTTTGGATATTAGCATTTGTGATTGTTTTTATCTCTTCTGTTTATTGTTGTCATTCCTTAAAATTTGTCTGTAGCATAGACATCTCATTGTTTCTACAATTAAAGGATGTGACACATTAGGGGAAAAGATTAAAACAGATTTGTAAAATTTAAGAGAGTGTCTCTAGAAAAACTTCTGGAAGAAAAAGATAGGACCTAGAAGTTAGAATATTAAAAGCTAGAAGCCCATTGTGTTTCTTTTCTGTTTGTTCTCTTCTCAATGCATGTAATATTTTACACAATTAACGTGATTCCCCCACACTTCCTTTGGTGAGCCACAAGTTATTTAAAACATTTTTTCTCTCCTATTAGTCATTCAGAAAGAAAAGGAAGCTGTTCACAAATGGTATACAGCTCTAAAAATCCTGTGTTCTTCTTGCAATTTCAACATAAAAAAGGGGAAGGGGGCAATTCAATGAATACTTAATACGATTTCTAAGCTGTTGATTCACTTAGAGATGAAAAAAATATTTAAAAAGTTTTAATTATTCAAACCATGATACAACTTTAAAAAGTATTTAAGCTGACCTTTGTCCCAAAGTGTGGAGTTTAAGCAGCTTAGAAGCAATCTTTTCTAAAATCAGCTTCACATTTTCAAAATGGAAAGAATATATTGTGTTTATGTACGACAATATTTATGATTTTATATGTAGGGCTAGAATGACAGAATGTCTATATTATGTGCTTTAAAAGACTCAAGTAATCAGAAAAAAAAGGATAAATGGATGGATAAAACATGTGGCAAAACTTTGATAATTAATTAGTTTTAAGTTACTGATATATTTAGTCTTACTGTACATTTTGAAAGTTTTTATAACGAAATATTTTTGAGTGAAAGGGACATTTTAAATTTCTTAAAAAGAGTATAAACATAACCTAAACTAAGAGATCAATAAATCATACAAGGCACAGAGGAAGCTTACAAATCTTAGTTAATATAAATATGCTAAAGACACTTAAATTCATCTTGTGATTCCAAACATCAGTAAATCATGGGGGAAAAAAAGTCCAACTTTATATTCAGTTGGAAATGAGAAGAGGTAGGAGAATTTATATTGTCCTAAGAGGTAAAACTCTGACCAATAGGAATAAACTCAAGGAAGACACATATTCCAGAGATTGAATCGGTTGCCTTGGGAAGCTGTAATTTACTCATTGGGGCGCCTGGACGGCTCAGTCAGTTAAAGGTCCAACTTTGGCTCAGGTCATGATCTCACAGTCTGTGGGTTTGAGATCTGCACTGTCAGTGTGGAGCCTGTTTGGGATTCTCTCTCTCTCTCTCTCTCTCTCTCTCTCTTTCCCCCTTCCCCACTTATACTCTTCTGTATCTCAAAATAAATAAAACTTTATCCTTTTAAAAGTTTGATTTATTTTGAGAGACAGAGAACATGAGCAGGGTAGGGGCAGAGAGAGAAGAAGAAAAGGAGAATCCCAAGCAGGCTCTGCACTGGCAGAGCCCCAATGTGGGGCTCAAACAAACAAAACAAGAGATCATGACAGAGGCAAAATCAAGAGTTGGACACTTAACTGACTGAGGCACCTGGGTGCCCCACAAAATAAATAAAACTTTAAAAACAAAAACAAAAACATCTTATCTGTGCATATTAACTCAATATTAAAATAAAAGACGGTTATGAGTCAGTATTTAAACTACAATATCCATCAGGGCCTGTTTTGTTAGATGTTTTTTCTAAGGCACACCATTTTAATTTTATGAACATTTTCTCTAAAAGGTTTCTGAATATAAACATTCTGGATAAAATCAGAGATGACATTTCTGGGAAATTTTCTTAAAGTAGAAGACCTACATTGAGAGATTAAAATTAATTTTTGGTGGACACAACTCAACTAGTATAATTTTATAATATTTTAAATGTAGTCTATCAATTAGTATATTATAATTTTATAATATTTTTAAATATTATTAACTATGTATTAAAGTTTTAAAGTTTAAATACTATAAAACATTCTGCAATATAGTCAACCTTTAAGATTTTAGTGAGTGTTAAGAACCACTTAGAATATGGACCCCATTCACACTACAGAGAGGTCACAAATCCAAGAGTAAAACTCAGCTAGGACTCCATGATGTCAAAAGCTGACCCGGCTCTCACAGCCAGGCCTGCTGTTCTACTGAGCCTAAAGTGTTATAGAACATCAGCATCAGACAAGGCCACTCTGTGACAGTGATAGATCAAGGCAAAAACTAGACCACTGCGCAATCATATTTGAACACATAAAAGCATGGACAGCTTATTCCAATTCACAAAAAGTGACCAGACATTCCCTCTCCTGGCTGCTATAGACTGTTTCGATTCAAATGTTGAAACTAATCCCAAATGTGACATATTAGGAGGCTGGGACTTTGGAAGGTGATTCGGTCCTGAGGGTAGAGCCCTCATGAATGAGACTTGGTGTCCTTATGAAAGCAACCCTAGAGAACTCCTTTTGCCCACCATGTGAGGACTCATCTAGAGGATGCCATCTAAGAACCAGGAAGCAGGCTGTCACCAGACACTGAATCTTGGACTTCTCACCCACCAGGACTCTGGGGAATAAGTTTCTGTTGTTTAAGCCACCCAATCTGTGTATTCAGTTACAGCAGCCAGAACATAGGAAGATGCTGGCTAATAGGAGTGCTTTCTACTTCTTTTAGAATTACAACTTCAACCTAGACTTAGCTTTTTCTTCTAGATAACATCTATTTAGATATCTAATCATAGAATTACCCCCACTTCCTAATAGTATTCAACCCAAAGCAAAACTCCTTTCCTTAGACCCTACCCAAATTACCTAACTCAAGCAAAAATTCTTTAAGTATTTTCTACAAGCCTCTTCCTAAGACCCCTTAGTTGTTCAAGGTTTGCATTTTCCTTTGTTGCCAAAAGTAATAAATCCAAAATTTTACCACAAGTGTGTTTCTGGTGGTCTTGGCTGAAAGGCAATGACAAATGTATGACAGTCCCTTTTCTTTCTTGCATTGCCAACATTTTCCTTTTCACCCCTCCTTTCTCTTAACACACAAACTTTTAAAATAATAACAAAATAATTGTACTTTGCTCTGCTGAGTGCTGCTCACCTATCCTGTCCTCCAGCGGGTAGACTGATAGAGTAGGCACAAAGGAGCTAAGATCAAAATGATTGGGTATTAGCTTTTTCAGGACACTTCTCCCAACATGGGTGAATGCTGCTGGGTCCCCTACCTCTTGTTTCCCTTCCATCCTTCACAGGCTTCTCACGTAGGATATGGCAAGTGGCACTTACTACTTCATAAGAAGAAATGGATAAACACTTGTAGCCTTGCAAGGGTGTGTGTGTGTGTGTGTGTGTGTGTGTGTGTGTGTGTGTCCATGTGTATGTATGCATATTCATGTGCCTAGTGCACAGGAGCCAAGAGCAGAGAGTGAAAGAAAGAATTAGCTTCAAGAAATAAGATACCTTATGGGCAATGACCTCTAATACTTTAACTTGGCAAGTAAAGAAATTTGGGCCAGTGGATATCTGAGATGCCTGCAATTCTCCCAGTTTTCATTCTGTGCCAAGAAGGTGAAGTTCAAACCACAATGGGAAGTAGGGAACCCAGGAGCATTCACCCATGTTGGGATAATGTCATCAAAAACTGGCATCCAATCACTTTGCTCTTAACTGCTATGTTCCCCCTGTATCAGTCAAGACACTGGAGGAGAGAAGGGTGAGCAATATTCAGCAGAGCAAAAATAAAATTAAAATGTCATATTTTATGTGCTTCTTTGCATCAGGAGAATAAAACATTCTTCTAATAAGTTCTTTAGGTAATTAAACACTGCAGAACACCAAAACTCTGAGCTTCACATCACTACTGAGCAGAATTCACATGTGACCACAAAAGCTACATAACGCAGTGGTTTCCAGATGTGGCCCACAACCCATTTGTTTGTCAAGAAATCAGTTTAACATATTATCACAAGGATTTTTAAAGAGCAAAATAGAATATAACAGAAAATTTCAAAATGCATTGGGATTTGGGGGAAGAAAGGGATAAAAAAAATCTCAGTGTGGTTAACAGGCTTAATCTTACACAACTTAACAGGTATCAAAGTAGGGATTTGAATTCAGAGCATCTGAAACCATGCCATATATATGTGTACAATGCCTCTCAGTTTTGCTGATTTCTGATAACTTATCTCCTAAATTCCTCAACCAATTGCTTTCTTAGATATAACCATGGGGATTAAGTGCATAGATATTAGAGTTCAAATCCTAGGCAAGTTATTTTACATCTCTAAGTTTCATCCATGGAGATAATCACTGTACTTAACTCATAGGATTTATTATAGGCTGGATTGTTTTCCCCTGCCAAATTCATGTGCTGAGGCCCTGACCCTCAGTACCACAGAATATGACTATAGTCAGAGATGAGATCTTTAAAGAGGTAATTAAATTAAAATGAGAAAATAAATGTCTGTTGTTTAAATAACTCAGGCTGTGGTATTTTGTTATGAAAACCCTAGCAAAATAATATGGGGCTATTATGAAGATTCAAAGTCAATATATATATAATCAATATGAATAATATAACCAACATGTAATATAATCAATATAAATAATATAATCAACATATAATATATTGATATATAATATAGTCAATATAAATGATGTAATAACCAATATATATAAAGATTGGTAATATGAATTTTCTATTGTTATTGCTTGCTTCAAAGTCAATTTCTCTATATCTTCAATTCTTAAAGTTTACTTACTTCCTTCTTATATGTAATTATATTTACTTATTTAATGTTTGCTCTTTTGGTTAGTTTTTAAACCCCCAAAAGAGGAGTTGCTATGTTGGTCTGATCAAATAGAAAATTGTTTAGAACATATTAAGTACTTACTAAATATTTATTAATATTCATGAAGGCCTCATGATTAATGTAGGTGCTCTGCTGACTTATTTCCTTAAATTGGGCCAGTTTATTTGAGAATTTCTTCCCTCACATCCATCTCTGTATTCTTGTTTCATATTTCTTTTAAAGTATCCTTAAGGATATAATGCACCTAAACCTACTAACCTTACAAAAAGATGTTAAAAAAGGAGTAAAGGAAACAGTGACAAAGAGTATGATGACAGTGCTTCAGTAACCATAGGAAACATGTCAGGGAGGCATCATGACTGGCCTCACGGAGTAAAAATCACATTGGCTATAGATACCCCTCCCACTCTCTAGTGTGGATAATTTTTACCTCTGTGACAAGAGAGCATTCAGGATAAGGACACGGGTAATCTATATTCATGAGTTTTATATAGCAATGTCAAAGCTATTGATATAAAATCCCCAGTCCAGTTCCAGAAATGCAGGCACCATTCACTAATCTCACATACATCAGTGTTGAAGCCCTAGAGTTCACACTAGGGGATGGAATCCTGTTTATGACTCATCCTTCTAGAGACTGCTGAAGTTTATGTCTCTGAGCATGAAGTAGGAAGAAAGAGGAAAAGGCACCATTTAGTTTGAGGAAGAAGTTCTATTCCTCTTGTTTTCTCCTTGAGAATACGGCAGTGCCTAAGCGGTAGTAAGGACAGTGTCTGTGGTTTGGGTAATATAGCCAGGCATTATAGTATCAGATAAGATCCAACAGGGACAAAAGCAATATAACCTATTGTGGTAAAAATAAGCCATATTTTATTAACAGGACAGTGACTCATCCCTTAGTAAAGACAGGCCTTGAAATATCAATGTAAGGTGCTATTTGGTCAAAAGAATCAATATACTGCCAGTCATTTTTAGGAAGGAAGCAAATTGTGCAACAGGAAGCTTGCTTTTAGTTTCTTTTCTATGCTTCTTGTCTCTTAGGCCGTGGAAAGAAGTTTGGAGTCAAGAAACAATAAAGATGACTTAACAAATTTGGACACAGTGAGAAAATAACACATAACTGGCATACTTATAAGAGATAATGTAGATTCCATATGTGAAAATACATATGGCTGGTTAGTCTAAAAGGAAGAAAGAAGACAAAATGAAAGTTCATAATATGTTGACAGGTTTATACAGGACACATGTAGACTTCTTTCCCAGATCACTAAGTGTTAGAATTAGGCTTGATAGAACATCAGGACCATACAGGAGCTTAGAAGTCATTCTAATCCAATCTCCTTATTAAAATTCAGGGAATTGAATTTGGTGAATTTTTCATCAAAGTGAGATGACTCCCAAGAACACACTGCTGATAATAGCTGAGCTGAGACTAGGCCTTATTTCTATATTCAACCACCTCTCCTTCCTCTATTCAGAGGCCTCACAGAGCGCTCTGGCTGGTAAATGATACTCACTATGGAATCTCTTTGAGGCCTGTTCAATTCATTCTCTTTTTGCAGTCCCAAGTCAGACAACAGACGAAGTAATTTATTCTGAGGTGTAAAGAGCAACACCTTTATGCCTTATCTCCTCCACTGATTCTTTTGAGCACCATTGAAGAGGGAAGGTCATAAACCAGAGTCAAATGCCTACCTCAAAACACTATGATATGGAAGATAATGAGAGCCAGGGCCACTCTCTTGGACTTTCTAAAGTGACACAACCTCAAGACCCACCAAATCCTGTTAAAAACAAGACAATAGGCTCAATATGAAGTCACTTATGCTACAGCCCATGTCCTCAAACTGAGACTTAACTTAATTACAGTTTTGATTCACCCAGAAATAGAATCTTAAACTAGTGAATCAGAAATCACCTAATCAACATTATTTAGGTAATCAGCTTGACAAATTCTTGCCATCCCCTATCAGGAAAATAACTTTTCAGTAATCAATCTGGTTTTTTTTTCAAGTGCTACTTCCTTATTCCTCCTTCTTTCTGCCTATCACATCTCTTACTTTGTAAAACTCCTCAAAACTCTTTTCTATCTGCTAGACTGGATGCTGCCTGATTCATGAATCACTTAGTAAAACCAATAAGACCTCTAAAACATACAGCTGAATTTTATTTTTTAACTGTTTTGGTGGCAACAGTGGGAATTGAAGTTTCAGAGAAAAGAAACAGGCATCAGTGTCCATTGAACCCTTAGCAATCTCTCTTTCTCACCATATAAGAGAGCCATATAGATGTGTCTTTTGGATCTGAACTCTATTTGTTTTTCATCTGAATTCTCAGCTTTTATTGATTTCCAGTTCAAGTTTAACAGGTGGAATCCCCAGATCAATCTACACAGATGGGAGGCTCTAATAGAGCACCAATCCTTAGCAGTCAAGGGCTTAGCAGGTCAGCTTGAGCTGGCAGACAGTTCCACTTGGAACTCCAGTCCCCAGCCCTTGGCAAGTCCACAGTATCATTTCTTTGGTTACTGCTGGTATACACGGTACCATTTCCTCGATTATTGTTAGATTCTGCTAATGTGCACACTAGGTAAAGGAATAATAGACCTGTCATTAATGGGAATCCTGGTAGGCAAACTGCAAAATTGCTGGGAGTGGATCAAGCACTTTGAGCACTGGGTGGATCAAGTGCTGTTAGAGCGCTCATCATTTAAATCTAAGATTCCCACCCTAGGATAAGCTGACCACACAAAAGGTTAGATTGACAGTAAGTCACAAGCCAACCCCAAGAAAATTTCCATGCCATTAAGGTATGCTGTAAAACACCACGGAATCCCCAGCCCACTTCCCTCTTAGGTACTCATTTGCTTCTGAAAGACCCAATACTTAACTAAATAAATAGTATCCTCAAATTCCAAAGCATTCAGTCAATGGACTAAAGTGCACTTGAAAGCAAGTGCTCTCAAAGAGAACAGGATGTCTATTTTAACTGGGAATGTAGAAGCATCCAAAAGGCTTCAAGATTCTAAAACAGCTTATTGAAAGATTCATTGTAAAAAGTTAGTGAGGGGCACCTGAGTGGCTCAGTTGGTTAAGTGTCTGACTCTTGGTTTCAGCTCAGGTCACGATCTCAGAGTTTTGTGAGTCTGAGCCACGCATCAGGCTCTGTGCTGGCAGCTTGGAGGCTGCTTGGGATTCTCTCTCTCTCTCTCTCTCTCTCTCTCTCTCTCTCTCCTTCTGCCCCTCCCCCACTCACACTGCCTCTATATTTCTCAAAATAAGTAAATAAACTTTAAAAAAAGCTTGTGAAAATTAAAGATACAAGTCGTACCCAAACTGAAAGACTGTAAGACTGATGTGACTCCTATTGTTTCCCTTTATTCTTCTTTATCTGAGTACTAATAGTCCTCTGAGTTGCCTTTCACTCTGAAGAGACTATTAAAAGTTACCTTTTAAAATAAGACCACCCAAGACTTCAGGTGATCCCTATCAGGAATCTTTGTCTGGTCAAAAGCTAAACTGAGGGCTTTATTTACCTAAACCCAGGGAGGACCCCTAAAAGTTTTCTGAAGAGGAACAGTCTTCACTGGGACCTATGGCCTTGGGCTGGCACTTCTCGATGCCCAAAAATAGATGTGGGAAGCAGAATGGCATAACTCCAAGAGTGATATTCAAGACAGAAGAATATCACAAGAGAACAACTGATCTTTAAAAAACTATTCTCAGGTCTTCTTACCACACTGATTGGTCTCTTATTCAAAACTGCAACTAGAAGAAAGATGAATCTGTGGCAACTTTGAAATCTGTCTGGAGTTTCTCTTCTGACAGCATGAAGAAAGGTAGGCAAGGGCAGGCCTCAAAAAAATATCCTATTTCTCAACTGTAGCTGGGTCTCTTACTCTCTTCTTATTGTTGACAAAGCCACCTTAGCCTTGGAAGCAAAAGCTGTCATTATTCTGCTTTTTCCCACAGTGAATGCTTGCCTTTAAATTTCCCTTCATAGGTTCACCTTCTAAGAATGTTACTCTCTAAGTTGTTCCTGAATTGTATGGAATGGCACTGTAGGGTAACAGAATTTGCCACCCCAAAACATGTCTCCTTGACATAAGGATTACTTTAGGTTGGCATGTTTTTAAGATTTCAAAAAAAATTTAAGTATAAATAAACTGCAGTTTTATAATAGTTTCAAGTGTACAATATAATGATTCAACAATTCTATACATTTCTCATTGCTCATCATATACATGTACTCTTTTATTAAGTTTATTTTTTTAATATAATTTATTGTCAAATTGGTTTCCATCCAACACTCAGTGCTCATCCCAAGTGCCCTTCTCAATGCCCATCACCCACTTTCCCCTCTCCCCCACCCCACATCAACCCTCACTTTGTTCTCAACCCTCACAGAGTCTCTTGTGGTTTGCCTCCCTCCCTCTCTATAACTTTTTCCCCCCTTCCACTCTCCCAAGGTCTTCTGTTAACTTTCTCAAGATGCACATATGAGTGAAAACATGTGGTATCTTGTCTTCCTCTTGCCTGACTGATTTCACTTAGCATAATTCCTTCAAGTTCCATCCACATTGCTACAAATAGCCAGATTTCATTCTTTCTCACTGCCATGTAGTATTCCATTATATATATAAACTACATCTTTATCCATTCATCAGCTGATGAACATTCAGGCTCTTACCATAATTTGGCTGTTGTTGAAAGTGCTGCTATAAACATTGGGGTACATATGCCCCTATACATCAGCACTCCTGTATCCCTGGGGTAAATTCCTAGCAGGGCTGGGTCACAGGATAGTTCTATCATTAATTTTTTGAGGAACCTCTACACTGTTTTCCAGAGTGGCTTCACCAGTTTGCCTTCCCACCAACAGTGTAAGAGGGTGCCCATTTCTCCACATCCTCGCCAGCATCTATAGTCTCCTGATTTGTTCATTTTAGTCACTGACTGGCATGAGGTGGTATCTCAGTGTGGTTTTGATTTGTATTTTCCTGATGATGAGTGATGCTGAGCATCATTTCATGTGTCTGTTGGCCATCTGGATGTCTTCTTTGGAAAAGTGACTGTCATGTCTTCTGCCCATTTCTTCACTGGATTATTCATTTTTTGGGTTTGGAATTTGGTGAGTTCCTTATAGATTTTGGATACTAGCCCTTTATCTGATATGTCATTTGCAACTATCTTTTCCCATTCTTTCATTGCATATTAATGTTGTTGATTGTTTCCTTTGTTGTGCAGAGGCTTTTTATCTTGATGAGGTCCCAATAGTTCATTTTTGCTTTCATTTCCCTTGCCTTTGAAGATATGTTGAGTAAGAAATTGCTGTGAATGAGGTCAAAGAGATTGCGTCCTGTTTTTTCCTCTAGGGTTTTGATGGTTTCCTGTCTCACATTTAGGTCCTTCATCTATTTTGAGTTTATTTTTGTGTATAGTGTGAGAAAGTGGTCTAGTTTCATTCTTCTGCATGTTGCTGTCTAGTTCTCCAAGCACCATTTGTTAAAGAGGCTATCTTTTTCCATTGGATACTCTTTCCTACTTTGTCAAAGATTAGTTGGCCATACATTTGTGGGTCCAATTCTGGATTCTCTATTCTATTCCATTGGTCCATGTGTCTGTTTTTGTGCCAATGCCATACTGTCTTGATGATGACAGCTTAGTAGTAGAGGCTAAAGTCTGGGATTGTGATGCCTCCTGTTTTAGTTTTCTTCTTCAATATTACTTTGGCTATTTCTATTTGGGGTCTTTGTGGCTCCATACAAATTTTAGGATTGTTTGTTCTAGCTTTGAGAAGAATGCTGGCGCAATTTTGATTGGAATTGCATTGAATGTGTGATTGCTTTGGGTAGTATTGTCATTTAAACAATGTTTATTCCAATCCATGAGCATGGAATGTTTTTCCATTTCTTTTTGTCTTCTTCAATTTTCTTCATAAGTTTCTATAGTATTCAGCACACAGATCTTTTACATCGTTGGTTAGGTTTATTCCTAGGTATTTTATGGTTCTTGGTGCAACTGTGAATGGGATCAGTTTCTTGATTTCTTTCTGTTGCTTCATTATTGGTGTAGAAAAATGCAACCAATTTCTGTACATTGATTTTGTACCCTTTGACCTTGTTAAGTTCATGTATCAGTTATAGTAGACTTTTGGTGGTGTCTGTCGGGTTGTCCATATAGAGTATCATGTCGTCTGTGAAAAGTGAAAGTTTGACTTCATCTTTGCCAATTCTGATGCCTTTAATTTCATTTTGTTGTCTTATTGCTGATGCTAGGACTTTCAGCAGTATGTGAAACAACAGTGGTGAGGGTGGACATCCCTGTCGTGTTCCTGATCTCAGGGGGAAAGCTCTCAGTTTTTCGCCATTGAGGATGATATTAGCTGTGGCCTTTTCATAAATGGCTTTTATAATGTTTAAGTATGTTCCTTTTATCCCAACTTTTCGAGAGTTTTTATTAAGAAAGGATGCTGTATTTTGTCAAATGCTTTTTTCTGCATATGACAGGATCATATGGTTCTTTTCTTCTGTTAATGGGATGTATTACATTGATCGATTTGTGAATATTGAACAAGCCTTGCATCCTAAGGAATAAATCCCTCTTGATCATGGTGAATAATTCTTTTTATATGCTGTTGAATTCGATTTGCTAGTATCTTGCTGAGAATTTTTGCATCTATATTCATAGAGAATATTGGCCTGTAGTTCTCTTTTTTTGCTGGGTCTCTGTTTGGTTTGAGAATCAAAGTGATCCTGCCTTCATAAAATGAGTTGGGAAGTTTTCTTCCATTTCTATTTTTTGGAACAGCTTGAGAAGGATAAGTATTAACTCTGTTTTAAATGTCTGGTAGAAGCCATCTGGTCCAGGGTTCTTATTTGTTGGGAGATTTTTGGTAACTGATTCAATTTCTTCACTAGTTATGGGTCTGTTCAGATTTTCTATCTCTTCTTGTTTGCGTTTTGGTGTTTGGGTGTTTAGGAATGTGTCCATTTCTTCTAGGTTGTCCAGTTTGTTGGCATATAATTTTTCATAGTATTCCATAATAATTTCTTGTATTTCTGAGGGATTGGTTGTAATAAATCAATTTTCATTCATGATTTTACCTATTTCAGTGCTCTCTCTTTTCTTTTTGAGCAGCCTAGCTAGAGGTTTATCAATATTGTTTATTTTTTCGAAAAACCAACTTTTGGTTTCATTGATCTGTTCTGTGCTTGGGGATTCTATATTGTTTATTTCTGCCCTGATCTTTATTAGTTCCTTCTTCTGCTGGTTTTGGGATGTCTTTGCTGTTCTTCATCTAGTTCCTTTAGGCGTGCTGTTAGATTTTGTATTTTGTATTTTTCTTGTTTCTTGATATAGGTCTGGATTGCAATGTATTTTCCTCTTAGGACTGCCTTTGATGCTTCCCAAAGGGTTTGGATTATTATATTTTCATTTTCATTTTTTAATTTCTTTTCTAATTGCCTGATTGACCCATTCTTTCTTTAGTAGGATGTTCTTTAACCTCCCTGCTTTGGGAGGCTTTCCAGTCTTTTTCCTGTGGTTGATTTCAAGTTTTATAGTATTGTGATCTGAAAGTATGCACAGTATGAACTCAATGTTTTTATATTTATTGAGGGCTGCTTTGTGACCCAGTATGTGATCTGTCTTGGAAAATGTACTATGTGCACTTGAGAAGAAAGTGTATTGCATTCCTTTGGGATGTAGAGTTCTAAATATATCTGTCAGATCCATCTGGTCCTGTCTGTCGTTCAGGGTCATTATTTCTTTTTTTTTTAATTTTTTTAAATGTTTATTTATTATTGAGACAGAGAGAAACAGAGCAAGAGTAGGGGAGATACAGAGGGGGAGACACAGAATCTGAAGCAGGCTCCAGGCTCTGAGCTGTCAGCACAGAGCCCAATGCGGGGCTCAAACCCACAAACAGTGAGATCATGACCTTAGCTGATGCATAATAGACTGAGCCACCCAGGTGCTCTGAAGGTCATTATTTCTTTAGTGAGTCTCTGTCTAGTTGATCTATCCATTGGATTATTAAGGTCCCCTGCAATTAGTACATTCTTATCAATAAGATTGCTTATGTTTGTGATTAATTGTTTTATATATTTGGGTGCTCCTGAATTCAGTGTGTAGTCATCTATAATTGTTAGCTCTTCCTGATGGATAGACCCTGTAATTATTATATAATGCCCTTCTGGTTACAGCCTTTACTTTAAAGTCTAGTTTGTCTGATATAAGTATGGCTACACCAGCTTTCTTTTGACTTCCAGTAGTGTGGTAGATAGTTCCCTAACCCCTTACTTTCAATCTGAAGGCGTCCTCAGGTCTAAAATGAGTTTCTTGTAGACATAAAATAGATGAGTCTTGGTTTTTTTAATACATTCTGATACCTTATGTCTTTTGATTGGAGCATTTAGTCCATTTACATTCAGTGTTGTTACTGAAAAATGTGGGTTTATAGTCATTGTGTTATCTGTAGGTTTCATGCTTATAGTGATGTTTCTGGTACTTTGTGTTCCTTGCAACATTTCCCTCATAAAGCTACCCTTAGGATCTCTTGTAGGGCTGGTTTAGTGGTGACAAACTCCTTCAGTTTTTGTTTGTTTGGTAAACTTTTATCTCTCCTTCTATTCTGAATGACAGGCTTGCTGGATAAAGGATTCTTGGCTGCATATTTTTCCTGTTCATCACATTGAAAATTTCCTGCCATTCCTTTCTGGTCTGCCAAGATTCAGTAGATAGGTCTGCTATTACCCTGATGTGTCTATCTTTGTATGTTAATGCCCTAGCTGATTTCAGAATCCTCTCTTTGTCCTTGTATTTTGCCAGTTTCACCCTGTTTGTCATGCAGAAGATCAATTCAAGTTATGTCTGAAGCGAGTTCTCTGTGCCTCTTCGATTTCAATGTCTGTTTCCTTCCTGGGGTTGGGGGAGTTCTCTGCTATGATTTGTTCAGGTACCCCTTCAGCCCCTTTTACTCTCTCTTTTTCTGAAATTCCTGTGATAGGGATATTGTTCCATTTGATCGCATCACTCGGGTCTTGAATTGTTCTTTCATGTTACTGGATCATTTTATCTCTTTTTCTTGGCTTCCTCTTTTTCCATAATTTTATTTTCTAATTCACCTAGTCTCCTCTCTGCCTCTTCAATCTGTGCTATGGCTGTCTCCATTTTATTTTGTACCTCATTTATACCATTTTTTAATTTGTCATGACTATTTTTAAGATCCCTAATCTCTGCAGCAGTGGAGTATCTGCTGTCTTCTATGCCTTTTTAAAGCCCAGAGATTAATTTTATGACTATTATTCTAAATTCTTGTTCAGTTATGTTACTTATATCTGTTTTGATAAACTCTTTATCTGTCACTTCTTCCTGGAATTTCTTTTGAGGAGAATTCTTCCATTTCATCATTTTGGCTAGTTTTCTGTCCCTTGCAAGTTTTAAAAGCTTTTTATGTGCTCTGCACTTGTGAGTACTGCTATATTAAAAGGGTCTCATACACTGTTCAGGGCCTGGCCATGTAGGAAGTGTTTTTTTGGAGAGGGTTACTTGCGCTCTGTTGTTGTGACTTTGGTTTTTTTATTTCCCTACCCATAGTGATGTTTTGGATTCTCCATCAGGTGTGCTTTGGTTTGTTCTTTGAAGTAGCCCTGGAAAAGGAAAACAGACAAACAGGAAACAAAAACACACAAACATACAAACAAATAAAACAAAAAACAAAAGACAATCTAAAAGCATAACACTAGAAACATCAGCTACAAATAAAGAAAAGGGTGGAGGCAGTGCTGATGGAAGAGCAAATACACAGGTATGACAGGGGCTGGGAGAAAGTGAAAAAGAACGCTGACCATGCGGAGAGGCTGAAAGCCTTAATCCAGAGAGAGAAAGGAGAATAAGGAAGGAGGTGAGGAAAAAGAAATGAAGTTAAAGTACCCAGAGAAATTATATAGCCTGATTATTCCAGAGAGAGAGAGAGCGAGAAAGGAAAATAAAGGAGGTGTAGAACATGCATCAAGAGAATGGATTAAATATGTGTGTTTAAGCAAACCAATAACGAAAGTAACCAGCCTAGGTGGGAAAAGATAAGAAGGAGAAAATGGAGAATATATCCAAGTACCAAAAACTGACCTAGAGTTAAGGCAGGCAATCCCACAGTGCTGGTCCACAGCAGACAAGCGGCCCTCCAGCGTGGAGGGGCGTGGTTTGGTGTAGACGGTCCCGCCTCCACTGTGCAGCCTATGCCTGGATCCCTGGGGCCCTGCCTTGGTGTCTGTGGGGAGAAAAATGGCGACCCCCAGGCCCTTCTTCACAGCCCAGGTGTGCCAAATCACTGCTTTGAGTCCGTCCTCAGCCGCTGCGGCTGCAGACTGGGTGGGCCGTCTGGCCCGGCTGTGTCCTATATCCCACGCCTAGATGCCTTTTAAACGCCCACTCCTTGGACGTTAGTGTTTCCGCCGGATATGTACCCCTGGGGCTGGGCTACAGCGCTTCAGCGGCTTCCTCCTGCTGCCCACTGCGCCCCTGGGGTACCCCCAAACCCGGAGGTGATTCCCCTCTTCCCCAGGTATGCGAAAACGGCAGCCGGCCCCAGTCTGGAGAAAGCCCTGCCGTTGGATATGAGATCTCCCCATGAAAGCCCTGCAGTTAGAGATGCAATGATGGGGTCCCTCTCTGTCCCGATCCAGGGTTTTTCTCCAGTCCAGACACAGACCTATGCTTCCTCACCGCCCCCCCCAAGCTCTTTCCTTCCCTTTGTCTCTCTGCAGAAGGAGATCCCTCCCCTCCGTGCCTCTGTGGCCGTTTTATCTCACCCAGTTCCCAAACACGCACCTCTGGGGCCGTCTGGTTTTCCCGTTGTTTTCCTAGTAGATTCCATCTCCTTTCCTCCCAGACTCTTGGGGTTCAGAGTCCTTTGGCTTCACGCCTTCTTTCCTTGAGAGATGCAGGAAGTACGTATCCTCCCTCTTCTTCACCATGTTGGCTCTTTTATTTATTGAGGGGGGAGGGAGGGGGAGGGAGGGGGAGGGAGAGGGAGGGAGGGAGAGAGAGAGAGAGAATTCTAACCAAGCTCGACTGTGCTATCAGCCCACAGCCCGTGGTGGGGCTGGATCCCAGGAACCTTGAGATCATGAGCCAAAATCAAGAGCCAGACGCTCAATGAACTGAGCCACCCAGGTGCCATGAGGTAAGTGTACTGTTAATCCCCTTTCATCTATTTCACCCTCCCCCCTCACCAGCCTCCCCTATGGCAATGGCCAGTCTGTTCTCTGTATTTGAGATATATCTGCATATCACCTTTTTGACCAATTCATCTATAGATGGACACAGGTTGCTTCCATACCTTGGCTATTGTGAATAATGCTGCAATAAATGTAAGGGTGCTTATATTTTTTAAAAATGTTTAGTGTTTTTTGTTTCTTAAGTTGACTGCTTAGTAGTGGGATTACTGGATCATATGGTAGTTCCATTTTTCATTTTTTGAGGAACCTCCATACTGTATTCCACAGTGGATTCACCAGTTTGCAATTTCACCAACAGTGCACAAGGGTCCTTTTTCTCCACATCCTCACCAACATGTGTTATTTACTGTGTTTTTAATTCTAGTTATTCTGACAGGTGTGAGGTGATATCTCATTGTGGTTTCAATTTACATTTATCTGATGATTTGTGATGTTGAGTATCTTTTCACAGGTCTGTTGGCCATCTGTATATATCTTATTTGGAAAAATGTTTATTCAGGTCCACTTCCCCTTTTTAACTATTATTTGTGGGGGGGTTGGCGTTGGGCTGTATAAGTTCTTTATATATTTTGAATATTAACATCTTATTGTATATATCATTTGCAAAAATATTCTCTCATTTGCTAGGTCATCTTTTTTGTTGACTGTTTCCTTCACTGTGCAAAAGCTTGTATTTTGATATAGTCCTAATCGTTTAATTTTGCTTTGGTTCCCATAGCCAGAGGAGTCATATCTAGAAATATGTTTCCATGGCTGATGTCAAGAGATTACTGCCAACGTTTTCCTCTATGGATTTTCTGGTTTCAGGTCTCAAATTTAGGTCTTTAACACATTTCAAGTTTATTTTTGTGTGTGGTGTAATAAAGTGGTCCAGTCCAGCATGTAGCTGTGAAAGTAGCTGTCAGGTTTTCACAGTATCATTTGTTGAAGAAACTACTTTTCTCCCGTGTATATTTTTACCTTCTTTGTGGTAAATTAATTGACCATAGAAGTGTGGATTTATTTCTGGACTTCTATTTATGTGAAAAAAATGCTATACATATTTTGATTTAGAGTCCTTGTTTTAAAGTCTGTTTTGTCCGCCGGAAGTATTACTACCCCAGCTTTCTTTATGCCTCCATTTGTATGGTAAATGTTTGTCTGTCATTTTTACTTTAAATCTGCATATGTGTTTAGGTCTGAAATCAGTCTCCTGTAGGCAGCATGTCGATGGTCTTGATTTTTTTTTTAAATCCATTCAGTCATTGAATGTCTTTTGAGAGTAACATTTATTCCATTTACATTTACAGTAATTATTGATAGATAAGTACTTTATTGCCATTTTGTTACTTGATTTTTGGTTGTTCTTATAGTCCTTTGCTGTTCCTTTCTTCTCTTGCTCTTATCTGTAACAATTTGGGGCTTTTCTTTAGTGGTATGCTTGGATTCCTTTCTCTTTATTTTTTGTGTATCTACTATAAGTTTTTGATTTGTGGTTGCCATTAGACTTATATGCATATAGCAGTCTATATTAACTTGATGGTTGATAAGTTTGAACCCATTCTAAAAGGACACAATTTTTACTCCTCTACTCCACATTTTATATATATGATGTCATACTTTACATCCTTTTATTTTGTGACTCCCTTGACTGCTTTTTATACATATAGTTGATTTTATTGCTTTTGTTATAATTGATAATTAATTTCTTCTATTATGTTTGCATTTACCTGTACAACATTGTCCTTTCCTAATTTTCTTGCTCCTGATTAATGTTTCTTGTAATGATGGTTTGGTAGTGATGAACTTCTTTAACTCTTGTGTGTCCAGGAAATTCTTTATCTCTCCTTCTATTCGGAATGATACCCTTGCTGAATAGCGTATTCTTAGTTCCAGGATTTTTCCTTTCAGCACTTTCAATATACCATGCCGCTCCCTTCTGGCTGGCAAAGTTTCTAGTGAAAATTCAGCTGATGGCTTTCTGGGGTTTCCCTTGTAAGTAATTATTTTCTTTTCTCTTGATGCTTTAAAATTTTGTCCTTAGCGCTACTTTTTGTCATTTTAATGATTATATGTCTTGATGTGAACCTCCTTGGGTTGATCTCATTGAGGCCCTCTATATATCCTGCATCTGGATTTCTGTTTTCTCCTCCAGATTAGCTGACATTTTCAGCTATTATTTCTTCAAAAAATTTTTTGCCCCTTTTCTCCTCTACTTTTGGTATCTCATAATGCAAATGTTATCCTTGATGATGTTGCTGAGTTTCCTTAACACAATTTCATTTTTTATTTATTTATTTTTTTGCTGTTAAGCTTGGTTGCTTTCCCTTACTCTGTTTTACAGGTCACTGATACATTCTTCTGCATCCTTTAATCTACTACTGATTCCCTCCAGTGTATTTTTACTTTCAGTTATTGAGTTCTTCATCTCTGATTTGTTCTTTTTTTTTTAATGTGTTCTATCTCTTTGTTGAAGTTGTCACTGAGATCTTCCACTCTTTTCTCAAGTCCAGTAAGTATCTTTATGACCATTATTTTGAATTTTTTATCAGGCATACTGCTTATCTCCATTTAATCTAGATCTTTTGCTGTGGTTTTGTCCTGTTCTTTCATTTGGGACATATTCCTCTTTTTCTTAATTTTATCTAACATTCTGTGTTTGTGTCTATATATTAAGAAAATCAGCTATCTCTCTTGATCTTAAAAGTAGTGGCCTTATGAAGAGATCCTGTGGCGCCCTAATGTACAATGTCCTCCGTTCACCAGACACTTCAGGGGTATCTGCTATGTGGATTCCATGTGTTCTACTGCTGTACTTGAACTGTTTATGCCTTCAGTCCACTCAGCTACAAGGGCCCACTTTGCCTGTTGTTGGTGCATTGGGCAGGGCTTGGTCCCCGAGCTGTTAATTAGACAGTCTGGAGATACCTTGGGTTTGTAGTTGGGTTTGAGTCAATTAATTTAAAGAAACTGCAGACACTGAAGCTTGGATATGAGTATAAGTTGCTTTTTTTCCCCAAGACACTTATATTTATAAAGGAAATTTCCATTTGTAAGTGTTGTATCAGGAAGAGAGGAATGATTCAATCTCAAGTTTGTCAATGGAGAAGCAACAACTTAAATCTGTATAACAACCTTACTTTTATTTATTGTATTTTCCTGCTGACTTCTGATAACTGGCTTCCCAACTCTAACATCTTCTTTATCTTTAGCAGAAGATAGGATTTAAGGGGAAGGCTTTGACCATTTTAAGGAGTTACTCAGTTTTCCTGGGTGTCTCCTTATATACAGAAGCTATACATGTTATTAAAATTGTCTGTTTTTGGGGGGCACCTGGGTGGCTCAGTCATTAAGTGCCTGGCTTCGGCTCAGGTCATGATCTCATGGTTCGTGGGTTCGAGCCCTGTGTCGGGCTCTGTGCTGACAGCTAGTTCAGAGCCTGGAGCCTGCTTCAGATTCTGTCTCTCTCTCTCTCTCTCATCCTCCCCTCCTCACGCTGTCTCTCTCTGTCTCTCAAAAATAGATTAAAAAAAAATTGAAAAAATTGTCTATTTTTTCTCCTGTTAATCAGTCTTAAATCAATTTAATTATAGATCATCCAGAAAAACCTAAAAGGGAAGAAAGGAAAATGTTTCCACCCCTACAGAGGGAAGGAGAGAGAATGGCTCTCATTACTTCTAAAGCAGAGTTTATAATTCAAGCCCTAAAGGGAAAAAATGCATAAGCATATGCAAACACAAATTGAAGTATATTCAATCATCTAGCCCGTGCATTTAAAGAAATAAAAATCTGCAGAGAAATAAGCTCAACAATCCCTGGGGCTCTGGTTAAAGAGAATCTTGGCAGCATTTCATTTCATTAAGCAGAACTTGGGGAAATTAATTATCCATTACAGACAAGCTTCTTTACTTAAAAAAAATGGTCATTTACCCAAGCTTTACTACAAGATTACAAGGAAATACTCTTTTTTCTTTAATAACACAAAATGTAAGCAATGATATCTGCTCTAATCATTAGTCACCTAAGCACACAGGTTGGAAGTGATTTCAAGGGTTCATCTCATTTTTCCTCTCATTTTGAAATCTTCCCAACGTCAAGAAGATCGCGTTTTTAGGGGTGCCTGGATGGATCAGTGAGTTAAGTGTCCAACTCCTGATTTCAGCTCAGGTCTTGATCTTATGGTCATGAGATGGAGCCCCACATCGGGCTCTGTGCTGAATGTGGAGCCTGCTTGGGATTCTCTCTCTCCCTGTCTCTGTTCCTTCCCCACTCTCTCTCTTTCTCAAAATAATAAATAATCATTAAACATTAAAAAAAAAAAGATCTATTATTTTAAAATATTCTGGGGGTTTATCAAAAACTTCAAGTGTAATTTTTTTTGAATTGTAGACATAAACATTTTACATGTTTAGTTTATAGTTTATAATTCGATGGTTATATTAGAAATAGTCCAGCACATAACTGTCATTTAAGAGTTTTGCTAATGCCAGAAAACTTTAAAATCATTAGGAAAAAAATGAGAAATATTACTATCTTTAACAAAAGCAAAATATGGTTTAGATTGCAACAGAATTTGCAGTAAAATGCATACATGGTATGCTAAGACCTTATGAAGTGCTCAAAAAATATTTGTTGGGTGAATGACTAATGTTTTGTCTCACGGGAAAAAGTGCCACTTAATGATAAGAATACAGTGTGTCAAAGTAGAGAATTGCAGGAACTTGAAGGAACAGCCAAATGCCAATGGTTTTGAAATAGTACTCTCAAGCATGCAATTGATAGCTTACCTCTTACTTATAATTAGTCAATTAAATAAAACAATGAACCTGCATTAGATTTTTAGAGAGACATCAAGATTTTAATAGCTTTGGTTTTATAACAGATAAAAGCAGCAGAACTAGTTTATTCTTATTTTGCAGGAGCACTGGTTTTAATAGTTTTTAATTGGCATTTTCAACCAACAAAAGGAGATGAACTGAAAAAGAAACAAAGGCCTTCCACTGCAAATTGGAGAGCACAGATTCTGTGTAGCAATCAGAAAGTTTCTTGCCTGCACAAGGAAAGCAAGGGATTTCTATGAGAGAGGTAGAGGGGGAGCAAGTGCTCTACTTAGAAAAGTAGAAAAAGAATTTGCCAAGTGGTTACTAACATGATAAGCCACTTTGTTTTTACACTTTGATTGACAAATTTATTGGTGTTATAGTTTATTGGTGTACGCATTAGTTAACTACTCTGTCTTCAAAAGGTCCCCACTAACAGTTTTATTGTCTGGATGTCAGGGGTCCTGTTGATTTTACAAGCAACTGCTTGTAAAACAATTAGTATTTCTGACCCAGTTAAAAAGGCCTTTTTGCCCAGTTCAAGAGTTCATTAGTTAGAATAGAAAATGAATGGAGTCTCTCTTGTTCATAAATTTTATATAATTTCACAGCAATAAGTGCTCTCTTCCAAAGGATCACTACTTACCCATCTAAAATGAATCTCTTTGCATGAGAAGCAAGTGATATAATTTAAAAAGCACAGTTTGGAATCTGACACCCTAGCAGAAATCAAAGCACCAACATTTATAGTTGCATGTGACCTAAGGCAAAAACTTAATGTGTTTGAGTTTCTTTTTTCTTATCTGAAAAATGGAGACAATAGTACTCACCTTCCAGGATTGTTGTGAGAACTATTGATAATAAATGTAAAATTCCTAACATATAAATGTTAAATTAAAAATTACTATTATCAGGGTTCCCCGGGTGGATTGCTTGGTTAAGTGTCCAACTCTCAATTTTGGCTCTGGTCCTGATCTCGTGGTTCACGAGATTGAGCCCTGCATTGGCAATGTGCTGATAGTGCAGAGCCTGCTTGAGATTCTCTCTCCCTTTCTCTGTGCTCCTCCCCTGCTCACTCTCTCTCTCAAAATAAATACATACATTTAAATACTTATCATCAAAATTATAAAGAATATTCCAAAATTAGAAAATGTTTAAAAATGACAAATTATGGCATAATTATTAATTTAAAAATAATAATGTTCAGGACTACAATTTTAGATAGCGTTAGCCAGAATCTGAAGTATTTTCTTTTTCTTTAAGTTATTGTATTTCAAAATAGTTGACAAACAATGTCACATTAGTTTCAAGTATACAACATAGTGATTTAATGGGACCTGAGGTATTTTCTACTCAATATGCTGTTTTTTTTAATATTTCTGTTTGTATAAAAACATTGAAGCTTACATTAAAGTTGAAAACTAGCACCTAGATCCAACAATTAGGCATCCAACATTTTGCCACATTCGTGCTCTCTCATTCTATTACACACACATATGCATTCACGCACGTATTATTTTTTAGATTTTGAGAATAAATGGAAAATACCATGACATTTCCTTTCCTAAATTCTGTAGCATGCTTTCCCTGAAAATAAGGACATTTGACAAGCTACTATATTTTAATACATCAATCAGGAGAAGTAGAGGTAAACAAATTGTTAACTGTGAAAACAAGAGCCTTTCTCTTGAGTTGGAAATCTCTGTACTCTACCAGTACAAACTGGTAGCTAGTTTATTACGAAGTTAGAGTTTTATCATCAGTAACAGTGTTCATGAAAACATGTGCTTTTTTTTCTTAATGGCTACAAAAACTTTATCAAGTTATTTACAATGTTAGCATTTATATAGAATAGTTACATAGAATCTTCTAGTCTCTGGGGTTTAGATATGGTACACATGTGCCTGGTAGAACATAAGCTTTAATATACCAATACAGCTGTGGAAAGATACGAATGACAGTGCAGACACATCCAAAGATCTGAAGTCCAGTTTTTCAAACTTTATTACACACTGCTAGAGTTTTCTCTAGTCTTTGCGCTACAGCTTCTCTGGACAAGAACTCAGTTGTGCCAGGTTAAGATTGTCACACAATATCCATCCACCACAGAGAACTTACAGAAAGGGACTTTCACAGTATTATTCTTTCCCCTCAACTCTAGTCGATCTTTTCCTCTGCCTTTATTTATGCCCCATTGAGACAGTTCTGCCTGAGGTAACTTTTCAGTAAGTATCCTCACCTTTGTTAACAAAGTCCTCTCAAATTTCCTCTTGTGGAGGAATTACCACATCTCACTTCCTCTCTCTATTTTAGCCTTTCTCTTTTCCTTCTTTCTTTTATTATGGACTAGCAAAATAATCCCAATCACTACCAGTTAGCTAGTTAACCTTGAACCTTTCCTGGACCTCAATTTTCCCCTGGCAGTCAAGGTTGAGCGAGCTCTTTCTGCAAAAGCAGCGATGAGAGTCAGTTCTGCTTGAAAATTAGGTGAATTCTGACTTCAACCTTCAAATCTCTGCTTCTCAACTACTAGTTTGATGGCTGTGAGTGAGTTACCTAACTTTTCATACCTCGGTGTTCTATTTGTAAGGCAGGCATGTTAATAAGTGTAGCTGTCTTTTACTCTGGAGTTTGTATTTGTAACCAAGGACATTGTGACTGGAAAATTTAAGAGTGGTGCCAGAATACACCCATATCAAGGAAAGAAACACAAGTAGCTCTGAGGTCTGTATGGATAATAAAGAACCAATAGAATGGAATGTCTAAAACTACTGAGCACGTGCCAAACATCCTACCAGAATAAATAACTATAAATGCCTCCCCTTTGCAACCTGCTTTCTTCTCATCCTCTAATCAAACCTACTTGTCATCAAAAAGTCCATTAAAATAAAATTCCTCAACATTATTTTAAAATTGTTTTCATTATAACTGTCTGATTTTCCAAAGTTAATTGTATATTATCCCAAGTAACCTCAGGGGCTAATTACGTGGGGTGTGTTTAGGGCTTCACCACAATGTATATCATTTCTAGGTTCTCATTAGGTCAAAGTATGGATTTCAAAGAGTAAAAAACAAGCTTCATAAAGAGAGCCTATGTCAAAGACATTTAACTGCTTAATTAGGGAGCAAGCAGAATGATGAAACTGGTTACAAAGAGAAAAGGAGAGACCAGAATTGACAGTGAGTGGAAGAAGGAACACTGAAAAAGAGTTGCTGAGTTAGAGTTAAAAATAGTAATTGCTATGATCTGAATGTTTTTGTGCCTCCCAATTTATATGTTGAAATCCCAACCTTTGGGAGGGGCTTGAGTCAAGAAGTGGGTCCCTTGTGTATAGGATTACTGTTTTATGAAAGAGGCTCCAGAAAAATCCTTAGCCCCTTCTGCCATGTGACCTGACCTGGAAGGGAGCCTTCATCCAACTATGCTGGCATCCTGATATTAGACTTTGGCTTCTAAACTGTGAGAAATAAATTCTGTCATTCTGTCATTTATAAACTACCGAGCCTGTGATATTTTGCTAAAGCAGTACAAACAGACTAAGACAATGATTAATTTCCTTCATGGCAGTAAACCATAACATTTGGGGCTATCATTCCTACTAGAAAAACATTGTTTGTCTCTCTACCAGAAAAATAATTTGGAATTTAACAATCTTTGCATAATCTGGGCTCAATTAACACTAAGCTATTGACTAAGTCAAACAAAGGTTGCAATCTCTAAATGCCTTTAAGCAGGCTGCCTGATTAGACAGTGCTTTAGTATGACAGTGGAAATACCCTCAGTAATATTTGGGGTAATTTTTCAATGGTTTCATTTTACAAGGAAACTGTAGCACCATTCTAAATTGTAAGCCATTTGTAAGCCATCAATAAATTGAGTATTTCTGGGATGCCTGGGTGGCTCAGTCAGTTGAGCATCCAACTTCGGCTCAAGTCATGATTGCACGGCTCGTGAGGTGGAGCCCCACGTCAGGCTCTGTGCTGACAGCTCGGAGCTCAGAGCCTGCTTCAGATTCTGTGTCTCCCTCTCTCCCTGCCTTTCCCCCACTCACACTCTACTTCCTTCAAAAATAAACATTAAATTAAAAAAAAAACTTGGGTATTTCTTATACAAAAGAAATGAGCAAGTATGGCCCGTGACTTTGGGTTTCATTTATTTAATTTAGGAAAACAGCATATACATGCAAAAATGACTCAAAGACACTTATGAAATGTTTTTAAAATTTTACTCAGGGGGCACCTGGGTGGCTCAGTCGGTTAAGCATCCAGCTTCAGCTCAGGTCATGATCTCACGGTTTGAGGGTTTGAGCCCCGCATCAGGCTCTGTGCTGACCGCTAGCTCAGAGCCTGGAGCCTATCTTCAGATCCTGTGATTTCTTCTCTCTCTGACCCTCCCCTGCTCCCACTGTCTCTCTCTCTCTCTCTCTCTCTCTCTCTCAAAAATAAGTAAAAACATTAAAAAAATTTAAAAAATAAAATAAAATTTTAACTCAGGGACTCATGGGTAGCTCAGTCAGTTAAGCCTCTGACTCGATCTCAGCTCAGGTCATGATCTTACCCTCATGAGGTCCAGCCCCAAGTCAGGCTCTGTGCTGGGCATGGAGACTACTTAAGATCCTTTCTCTCCCTTTCCCTCTGCCCTTTCCCCCGCTCATATGTGTGTGTGCTCTCTCTCACTCACTCTCTCAAAAAATTTGTTTTACAGTTTAACTCAATGAATGAATACATAGTTGGAATCAGTTCTAGCTTAATGCAGGTAGTCAGAAAACTATAAACATAATCTTTACAGTTAAAACAATATGCCAACTTTTAAAGAAAATTACAAGGCCTCAGCATCACTACCATGTACTATACATTTAAAAATTTGTATTTAGTTTATCAACTTGAGACTTCATTCCAAAGATTTTATCAGTTTTAATTCAGTTCTTATACTAAGCCAAGTCGTCTCCTCTGGCTCCTCTGTTTTTATAGACTGGAAACACCAGAAAAGTCTGGCTTTTTCTATGGAAAGATCAGATTCATATGCAAGTACAGTATGTGAAAGAATACGTACTCCACAGTAATCTTTGTGTTTGTTTTTTTTTTTAGTTTTACTGAAAGCAATACCTTTGCAATGTCACATCCAATATTATAAAAACATGCAGGTAAAATAAGCAATTCTGGTTTTGGAGAAATTTTCCTTAAAAATTCTTTTCAAAATATCTGTGTCTTTTCTTTTGAAAAGCCATACTTATATAAAGAAGAGAATGTCTGAAAGTTTGCAAGAGACTAATATACCTATTGTGCCTTCCTACCTTGTGGGAAATGTAACCTTGAGTTAAAACAGTTCTTATTAAAAAAAAAAAACTCATACAAATCAATAAGAAAACACAAAGATACCAATCGATAAGAAGTCTAAAAGTACGAAAAGAAAACTAAAAAGAGGAACTGCTGCTCAGTAGACTTAAGGGAATATGTTCTTAGGACTCAAAGAAAGCAAATTAAAGCAAAATATCAGTATTCACCTTAATTGGTATATTGGTTTTCTAGGACTGCCTTCACAAATTACCACAAGCTGGATGGCTTAAAATAACAGAAATGTATTCTCTCTCAGTTCTGGAGGCTGGAAATCTGAAATGAATGTGTTGCCAGGGCCATGAATTCTCTGAAAGCTGGAGGCAAGAATCTTTCCTTGCCTCTTCCTAGTTTCTGCTGTTGGTGGCAACCCTTGCTCTTTCTTGACTTACTGTTGCATCTTTCCAATCACTGCCTCCTTCTTCACGTGGCATTCTTCCACCTGCATGTGCATCTCTGTATCCAAATTCCCTCTTGTATAAGATTATCAGTCATTGGACTAGGGCTCATCCCAGTCCCCATGACCACATCGTAACTTGATTGCATCTATAAAGACCCTCTTTTCAAGTAATGTCACATTCGGATGTTCCTGGTAGGCAAGAAGGTGGGGACCATGAGGATACTATTTAAGCTAATACAATTAGCTAAGTTTTTCACTTAGTAGTAGGCCCAGTACTTGGAGTCAACAGAGACTGGTCTTCATCTCTCATACCACGTCTGATCATTAGCAAGTCTGTTGTTACTCTGTGTTTGAAATATCTTCTGGGGGTGGCACCTGGGTGGCTCAGTTGGGGAAGCATCCAACTCTTGGTTTTGGCTCAGGTCATGATCTCACAGTTTGTGATTTTGAGCCTGGTTGGGATGCTCTGTCTTCCTTTCTCTCTGCCCCTCCCCTGATGGCTCTCTACTTCTTTCTCTTTCTCTCAAAAGTAAATAAATAAACATTAAAAAATATATATATGTATATATATATATGTCTGTCTTCTGGGTGTGCCTGGGTGCCTCAATCAGTTGAGGGGCCAACTCTTCATTTCAGCTCAGGTCATGATCTTAGCAGAGAGCCTGAGCATAGAGCCTGCTTGAGATTCTCTTTCACTCTCCATCTTCCCCTCTGTCCACTCACTCTCTCTCTCTAAACATAAATAACATAAAATAAGATAAAATAAAATAAATAAATAAATAAATAAATAAAAATAAAAAAGTATCTTCTGAATCTGACTTCTCACCATCATCTCTCTATCTGGACTATTGCAGCAGCCACCAACCTGGTTTCTTGTCTCTGTACATACCCCCCCCTACATTCTCTTCCATTCTCTTATCCATACTGTGTCAGGGTAAGCCTTCAAAACCCCAATCACAGAATGTCACTTCTTCATTCAAACTCTGCCAGGATCTTTTCATCACACTAAGAATGGAGTACAGAATCCCCGTCAGGTTGTAAGAGGTCTTATGTACTCCAGACCCTGGGTCCCTCTCTGGTCTCATTTTTAACTGTCTTCTCCTTGTTTCATGCCTCACAGGTCACTCAGCCCTTCATATGAGGCATCTATGTTCCCACTTGCAGCCATTTGCACTTGTTCTTTCTGTTTGCAGTGGTCTTCTTCAAAGATCTTATCATGGCTGACTAATTCACTCTATTCACATCTCTGTTCAAATGTCACTTTTCTGAGTCCTTCCTTGATCACTTTTCCTAAACAGTACTTCTTAAGCACTCCCTATAGCCTTCCTCTGCTTTAGTGTACTTCATAACATTCATCACTATCTGTTATTACCTAGTTATGTAATATACATATAAAATGTGCAAAATATATGTAATTTGTATATTATATACATTAGACCTATATATTATAACATACATTATATTTAATCAATTACCTATATGTGTGTTTCATTTTGTTCTCCTTTCTCAAGTGAGCTCTCTGCCCACCTACCATACAAGTATAACTTTTTTCTCCCTCTGTGTGTGTTTCATTTTTTATCCTTTCTTGAGTGAGCTCTCTGCCCACCTAGGATACAAGCATAACTTTTTTTCTTCCCCTTTAGAAGTTTTTTTAAAATGTTTATTTATTTTGAGAGACTGTGCACAGGTACAAATGAGTCAGGGAGGGGTAAACGGGGAGAGGAGAGAGAGAGAGAGAGAGAGAGAGAGAGAGAGAATGCCAAGCAGGCTCCACACTGTCAGTGCAGAGCCTGACACAGAGCTTGATCTGATGAACCACGATATCATGACCTGAACCCAAATCAAGAGTTGGACATTCAACAAACTGAGCCACCCAGGTGCTGCCCTTTAGAACTCTTACAACCCATGTAAGTAAGGCTGACCAAATATACCATGAAGAAGACCAGCCTGTTATATTAGAGGTTTTAGAGAACAGATGCTACAGAAATAAGATAGAAGCCAGCTTCAGTGAGTTATACATATTGAGTACTGGCTCATACGCAGGATCACAACCCAATGGGGAATGAAGTACAACATAGTCAAACTAGACAAGCATGCTTTAATCTCTCTAAATTTGGTGCTTCAGGTCTTAGAGAATGCCATTCAGATTTGAAGGTAAGGTAAAATTTCCTATTCTCTTCCCTCGGAGTTGAAGACAGCTGATTCTATAAGCTACATCCAAACTGAATTGCTCACCCAGGTGTAGGACAAGTTGTAACTGAGTCAGAAAACAGTGATTCTCTATCACTGTGGTAGGTAAATATAGATATAAATACTACTAGATATAAATACTGCTCAGCCAAACACACAGTAGTCACTTATGCCTGGCTGAAGAAAATAAAAAGGCATGCTATATCTTCAAGCCTTAACCTTGAGGCACAAAGAACCTGCCTAATATTAAATGTCCACCAATGATGGTCAAATTCTAAGTAATCAGAATCACTACCACCTCATTTAGGGAGTGTTATGGTTGAACTGTGTCTCCCGAAAGAGATACCTTCAAGTCCTAACCCCCAGTTCCCTTGAATGTGATCTTATTTGGCAACAATCTCTTTGCAGATGTAACCAAATTAAGGTGAAACCATGATTCATTAGGGTAGACCCTAACCCAATGACTAGTATTCTTATAAGAAGAGGGGAATTTGGTCCCAGAGAGGGACACCAGAGGGAAGAACACCATATAGAGATGGAGGCACAGAGGGAAGCTAGAGCAGCTGCAAACCAAGGTGTGCCAGCAGCCACCAGAAGGTGGGAAGAGGCAAGGAAGCATTCTTCCCTTGAACCTTCAGAAGGGAGCACGGTCCTACCAACACTGGGAGTCAGAATTCTAGCCTCCAGAACTGTGAGAGAATAACCTTCTGTTGTTTAAGCCAGTTCATTGGTTACAGTAGCTCTAAAAAGTGACCACAGGAAGGAATAAGGAATAAATTGGAGATAAAGTTTGGAAGTGTTTCTTCCCTTCCAACTCTTCCTCAAGTGGAAGAAAGGCTTTATCCCAATGGAATACAAAAGGATAAATATTGAAAAGTGACAACTTTTCTGTCTCTTTCCTGTATTTCTGCTTCTACAGTTTGAGAAAAATCTACAAAAGCTTTTCTGTTTCCCTGGGCCAATGAACTGGAGAGTTCAGCAATGAGAGCCAGTGATCTCTGAAATTCGTCAGAATGAGATGTTAATTATTTAACTTCACAGATGTGGTGTGCTCCAAGCCAAAAGTTTGTTTTCCTTTCCATTTTATATTTCAGAATATGCTTAACCACTATTCTTAAAATACTCACCAGAGATTGATTATAAACTAGAATATCTTTGGCTCCAATTTTGAAAATGAAACTCCTGCTCCCATTATTATTCCTAATTGAAAATCTTACCTTATATCAATCTCCTCTATATCACTGATGAAACTCAAGCTAAATTGATTGAATTTTATGTTGATAAAACCAAATCAAAAAGTACTAGTGTCAAAATATAAAATTAAAATATCAGTAAATATCAGTCTTTTCATTCATTAAGGCATACAAAATTGTCTTTTAAAAATAAATATGCATTACCAGTAAAATAAATTTACTCTAGGACAATAATTTACATATTAATTTTCTTTTTTAATACAGCTTATATACAAATTAACTTCTGGTGAAGTGATCACAAGGCTGTATTCTTAGCTAGTTTCTACTTGTGATGTTGGGAGTTTTCACATAGAGACAAAAAGTGGGGAGCAGCTAATCATTCTTTCTAGATTTATAAAGTAGTTATGAATAAATAAATAAACTTTGGAAAAATGGTCAAAATATTAAGATCTAAGATGTCTTTAAGAAACAAATATGTTTACTTTAAAAATAGGAAGGTAAAAGGCCAGATTTTTAATACAAGACAGTTTAGGCAAATACTTCAGTATACTTATAAAACCATGTTTTCAAAAAAGGATCATTTCATTTTATTGAGGAAGGAAGTTATCTCAAACAAAATCTGTCACATATGGAAAGAAGATGGGTGGAAACAAAAAAATAAAGTAAAATGATTTCTATTTATTTCAATCATTTGATAGCTCTTACATGTGGATTATTTTCTTTGAATGAATCCCTGGCCTTTAACTGATTTTTTAAAAAAATAACAAAAAAAAAAAAGGAAAGAAAGATGATGGGGTTGAACTTTTAAGATTGAAGGGAAGGGATGCCTGGGTGGCTCAGTCGGTTGTCGATGTGAAATATTCATGATGTGAAATATCACTATTTTAAATGTAAGCTTTGTTTTTAATAGCAACACGTGCTATTTGTGACTTATCTCTGTTCCGCATGATCACTTCTCACACCTGCTTCTTTCAAACTTCTATTTAACCTTTCACCCTCTTTCTCTCTCTCTTCTCCTTCCCTCTCCTTTCTTTTTTTAGAAAAAGGATGTTTTAACACACTAATAGTGATGAAAAGTAGAAGAAAAAGTGAGATTAGTTGGTAAGTTTTTAAGTCAAAGGGGGTGAAATTTATTCATTATTATCTCTGTAGCATAAAATAATTTAAATTCTTTTAAATCTAAACAAATTTACAATTAACTATATCCTAAAATTAATCACAAAAAGGTAGATTTGAAGTTATTTGTGAATGACTTCTTTCATACTCCACACCTCCCCCTACTCTCCAGATTTCTTTAGAGCTAACTTTTTTTTTAAATATAGAAATAATGTATTTTTTAAAGTTAATTTTTTGAAGTCAAAGATTCAAAAGGTAGAAAATGAAGACCAATCTTGTACAGGCTTGGTTTCATATCCCAAAGGCAATAACTCTCAACAGTTTTGTTTTGCTCTTCTCATGGATCTATTTATACCTATATATGGTCATCATTCACCTCAATTCCTTAACTTCCATTTTCTGCTTTTATAAATGATTAACCTACTACTTTGTTCCCATTGTCTTTTCTAATTTTCATGCTCTTGATTATGCCCTTTCCTTTCCATCGAAAGAATTCCCTTTAACATACCTTGTAAGGATGGTTTAGTGATAGACAATGAACTTCTTTAACTTTTGTTTGTCTGAGAAACTTAATCACAGGGTGTTTTTTCTTTTACCACTTTGAAAATGTCATGCCACTCCCTTCTGGCCGGCAAAGTTTCTGCTGATGGCTTTCTGAGGTTTCCCTTGTATGTAACTATTTTCTTTTATTTTACTGCTTTAAAATTCTGTCTTTATTACTACTTTTAGCTATTTTAATGATTATGTGTCTTGGTGTGAAACCCCTTGTGGTGATTGTATTGGGGTTGCTGTATGTATCTGTGTCTGGATTTCTGTTTCCTTTCTCAGATTTGGGAAACTTTCAGCTATGATTTCTTCAAATTTTTTCTGCCCCTTCTCTCTTTCTTCTTCTGGGATACCTATCATGTGAATATTATTACGCTTGATAGTATTTACTGAGTATCCCAATGCTCAGTATTCTATATTCTTTTGCTATTCATCTTGGTTGCTTTGTATTACTCTATGTTCCAGCTGCTGATTTGTTTTTCTGTCTCCTCCTATCTGCTATGGATTCACTTTTCTATACCTTTACTTTCAGGTGTTGAGTACTTCATCTCTGATTGATTTCTTTTTATGTTTTCTTTCTCTTTGTTGAAGGTCTCACTAAGTGAAGAATCTCACAAGCCCTATGAATGTCTTTATGATGCTTTCTTTGGATTCTTTATCAGGCATATTGTTCATCTCCATTTCATCTAGGTCTTTTGCTGTGGTTTTTCCTGCTCCTTCATTTGGGACATATTCCTTTGTCTCTTCACTTTATGTAATTCTCTGTGTCTGTTTTTTATGTATTAGGAAAGTCAGTTTTATCTCCTAATCTAGAAAGTAGTGGTCTTATGAGAAGGGCCCTATAGTGCCCTGTAGTGCTATGTCACCTGTTCACAGAAACTGTCACTTCAGGGGCATCTCCCATGTGTTGTATTCACCCTACTTGTGGTTGTGCCACATGTACCTTCAGTCCAGTCATCTGCAATGGTCCCTTTTGCCTGTTGTGGCCAGGTTTTAGTCCTTGTGCTCGTAAGAGGCCAGTTTGGGCTCTCTTGGGCTTGAATTGGGTTAGACCAGATGTTTGCCTGAACCGTGGCAGCTCCAAACTTCAGGGCACTCTCCCTGTGTTGTCACCTGAGAGGTTTTTTTAAGTGGGCAGGGTCTGCAGCCAAACAGATGTCTGCCCCCAGTCCATCTCTTTGGGTTGCAGCAACTCTGAACTACAGGGCTCCCTCTTTATTCTGCCCCTTGCGATATTTTTGTTGGTGGGTGAGGTCAGCCGTGAGATTGGATGTCTGCCCACCCCCCGCACTGCTAGGACTGCAATGGAACTTGTGTGTATGGTTATCTCCCCCTGTACCCAAGAGTATCTTTGGAGTGGTGCTGGCCACTGTTGGGTCTGCTTTGGATGCCAAGTTGGGCAGGTTGAATGGCGCTATCTGTAGGGGGCTGGGAGGAGGGCACACATAGTTAGCAAAGCATGTACTCGTCTGATTACAGGATGGAGCCTGGAACCACCTTGGAGGGACTTCTGCTATCGGGGCAGATTGCACAGGGCAATCCATAGAACACAGGGGTGGGCACACAGTGTTAGCAAGCTAGGTTGCAAGTATTCTCACTTATTCCTGTAGGTATTCTAGTATCCAGGCTGGGAGGTATGGGAGAGAAATGGTGACCATCAGCTCTTTTGTTCTTGGAGAAGTCTCCAAAAGACCCCTGCCACCCCAGTCCCAGCATGCATTATGAGGTTAGTAAGTAAATACCCTTCTCGTGTACTTCATGCACTTTCAAAATGCTGTTTCTATGCTCTTAACTCAGCAGGGATGTTTGTTGTGCTGTCTTTTTTTTTTTTTTAAGTTTATTTATTTACTTTGAGAGACAGAGCTAGTGAGTGAGAGAGGGGCAGAGAGAAAAGGAGAGAGAAAATTGCAAGCAGGCTCCGGGCTGTCAGTGCAAAGCCCATTGTAGGACTTGAACTCATGAACTGTGAGATCATGATCTGAGCCTAAAACAAGAGTCAGACACTTAACCGACTGAGCCACACAGGTATCCCTGTTGTCCAGTCTTTTTAAGAGCAGAGACTGTTTCCTATTGCTCTCCAGCGCTCCCAGGGCTGAACTTAGTGATGTTTAAACGTTCTGGTGGTAAGCCTACTAATTGCAAAAACTTGCAAAGTTAAGTCCCTCTGTTTTTCAAAACCAAGTGATATGGGGATTTATCTTACCAGTGCAGGTCCCCCGTTTCAGGGGTGCCTGGTGTAGAGTCTGTTCCTCTCTCTTCTTCAGACATGTGGGGAGTCCCTCCCTTTTGTAATTAGTCTCACAGGTTAGTTTGATTCCTGACTGCATCTCTGCCCTTCCATTTTCAATGTGGCCTCTTCTCTATGATGAACTGTGGAGAGTCTGTGCTGACAAGTCTCCACATCATTTTCTGGGCTAGTTCCACTGATGTGGGTGTTATCTACCTGTGTTCATGGTCCAGGGTGAGCTTAGGACCTTCCTATTCTGCCATCTTCTCTGAAAGCTGGCTTTCTCATGAAAATCTTAATCTATTTGTCTCTCAGGACCAACATTTTTCAGTGCTGTTCAAAAAGCCCTGACCTTTCCCTGGATGAAACACAAAGTAAAGCAAAAGCACTGGAATGACTGGTTAGAAATATAAATTAATTAGTAACTTGAAAGAAGCCTGATTCCATTTTCCTTAAATTCCCAATGACAACACAGAAAAGCAGATGAAAATCACAATATTACAATCTAATCATGTGGACCACCGTGTGCTGGAACTGTGGAGCAAACTCTGCTTATGGTAAGTCTGGGACCAAAGGATTCATAGAAAATGATTCAAGTTTTGTCTCATAGATAGGCTTTATTTTACTTAAGAATGAGAGAGAGAGAGAGAATTTGAAAAAATAAATAATATAATCTAGGAAGTGCTTAACACCTGCCTCTCGGTGTATAAGAAGCCAAACTCTTGTTTCATAGTGTTGCTCTGTAACACCACAGAGAGGAGTCAACCTCATCTCCTTCCTGTTTGTTTCCAATGTAGACACAAAGGCAGAATCTCCCAGCAGGTAGGGGGCACTGGTGGTAGCTCCTTGATTTAAAGACATAAGTGGGGGGGGAATTCTGGTGATAAAAATTCTTCAAATACCCCATTAATTAAAAGTATCAACTAAACAGTGAGTTTAGCTTCAAAAACTGCCTCAGAAACCAATAGAAACATTTGGTGAAAGCCAGAAAGAGACTGGAAATTAATATCTAAGTAAATCTGTCTGCATTTCAGCTAAAGATTTGGAAAGTTTACCGGGAGTGGGATCTTAGACATTTATTCTCTGGTCTTCTGACAAACACCGACTTAGGACTGAATCTCTTTGTGTGGGAATTAGTAAAACACACACACGAAATATTGGACCTCTGGGGAAAAGGGGAATGAGTTTTGCTGTAGAAGAAAGCGTGATAAGGAAATCCTGTGGCTTCAACAACATGGATAAACTTTGAGGGTATTATGTTAAAAGAAATAAGTCAGACAAAGAAGACAAATGTCATATGCTCTCACTTGTTTGTAGAATCTAAACAAAAACCTACTCTCATAGATACAGGGAAAGACTGGTGGTTACCAGAAGCTGAAGTGAGGGGTAGAGGAAATGGGTGAAGGTGGTCAAAAGATACAAATTTCCAGTTATAAAATAAATAAGTTATGGAGATGTAATATACAGCATAGTCACTATAGCTGATAATACTATATTGTGTATTTGAAAGTTGATAAAAGACATCTTAAAGTACTTATTAAAAAAAAGAAATGTCTAAATATGGGTGGTGCTATTAACTAGACATACTGTGGTGATCATTTTGCAGTACATACAAATATCTAATCATTATGTTGTACACCTAAAACATAATGTTATATGCCAATTATATGTCAACAAAAAATGAGTGTGTGACAACTAAAATGTTTAGAGAAAAAAATTCTAAAAATATAAGATTCTAGAGAAAATTTCAATAGGCTGATATTACCGACAAAGGACTCATGACTTCTATGAAAAGAGAATCAGAGAAAAATAATAGAGAAACCAAAAAGCAACACTATGAAATGCAAAAGTAATAGAATGAGAAGAAAAGGGAGGATGAACACAATAAGATGTAAAGGGAAAATGACGAATTATGGAATGAATGTAACCTCCCCAAAATCATATGTTGGAGCCATAAATTCCAGTGTGGCTTTTTGTGGAGATGGGGCCTCTAAGCAAATAACTAAGATTAACTGAGGTCATAAGCTCTAATCCAATAGAACCAATGTCCTTAGAAGAAGAAATACTGGAGAACTAGCTTCCATTCTCTGTGTATGTACAGAAGAAAGGCCAGGTGAGGACGGTGAGAAGGAGGCTACCAGCTAAAAGAGAGTGAACTCATCAGAAACCGACCATGCTGGGACCTTGACCTTGGCCTTCTAGCCTCCAAAACTGTGGGACAATAAATTTCTGTTGTTTAAGCCACCCAGTCTGTGGTATTTTATTATGGAAGCTTGAGCAGACTAGCATGCTGAGATTAGACTGTTCCTAATTAGAAGGAAGCCCAAAATACAATGACTAAATTAAAACCTGCACTAAAGATTGGAAACAGCCGGATGTATATTGAAGAAAATGTCATCAGCGTAGAGTGTGTTTCTCACACTTCACTGTATATGGGGGTCACCTGAGGTTCTGATCCAGTGGCTCTGGGGTCTGAGATTGTGCATCTCCAGCAAGCTGCACCACATCTGCTCTGAATACACTGGTCTACACTAAAGTGGCTGTAGAGAACACTTGGCAAGTTCAGAAGGTTCTAGACATGACTGATGAAAACATACAAATGGCCATGTGTCTAAAAAGAAAGATCAGTACAAATGCAACAGCATATGCAATTAAATGTACAATAAAAAGAAATGATGCTGAGGTTCAGAGGGAACTGAGAGTTCAGACAAAAGGCACTATCATTTTACGTGCAAAATTCAGTAAAACGTTTTGGTACCTCTTCCCCAAACTGAAGAGAAACAAAACAGAACAAAACAAAACAAAACCAAAAAAAAAAAAAAAAAAAGAATTACAACTAACATAACCAAAGGGGGGAAAAAAGGAAGAAGAGGCAGATTTATATTTATCATAAATTCATTCATAATAGATAAAAATGCAAACAATCTAAATGTCTGATAATAAATTGTTTTATAATGGTGGTATGCTCATAGAGTAGAAAGTATGCTATAAGTAAAGTTACATAGCAGAAAAACATCCAATAATATTAAAAATTTTGACAACATATTGTGACGTGGAAAAGGATATAATTCCATTCCTATAAAAATATGTGAATATATTCGTTGAAAAAACTGAGAGGATATAGGCCTGCTCCTTAATGTGGGATTCCAGGTAACATTTATTTTCTTCTTTCTTGCTGATAGTTTCTAAATTCTCTATAGTGATGATAAAATAGGTCTATAAAAATGTCTAGAAAACATAAATCACTGGGGCGTCTGGGCGGCTCAGTCGGTTAAGTATCTGATTCAGTTTTGGCTCAGGTCATGATCTCATGATTTGTGAGTTGGCTTTGTGCTGACAGCACGGAGCCTGCCTGGGATTCTCTGTTTCCCTCTCTCTCTGCCCCTCCTCTGCCCTCTCTGTCTCTCAAAATAAATCAACTTAAAAACAACAACAAAAAAAGGACAGAAAAGAAAATATAAATCACTACGGATGCTATCACTGGGCACTTTATGTCCAATATCTTATTTCATATTTAATCAGGGAACATTAATTACTACTTATCTTCAGGAAAATTTGCAAGGAAACAGGGACAGCATTGCTATACCTTGACTTCTCTTGTTTGAGAAAATAGTTTTCTTGTCCTATTTCTGATTTTCTATCTTACAAAAATTTTAAATGTTCAAAAAAGAGAACAAATAAATGATATTGGAGATGGTTTTATGTCTTAAAGTTACTTTTCAAGTCAAAATTCACTTCAGTAAAACTAAGAATAAATAGTATTCTCAATTCTACTATAAATGTCATGACAATTATAAATCTACTTTAGTGAGCAACAGATTTTTAAAGCAAAAATGAGGGGAAATGGGTGCTAGAACAGATGTATTTTTAAGCCCAAGTGATGATAGAACCTGTTTTTTTCAGTTAGAAGAAAAAAAATGTAGTATTTTGGAAATAGATTTTTTTTACTGTTTTTCCCTAAATGTACTTTAGTTTTACTTTCTATGGGCACTTCCTAAATCTAACTAGATATTCTGAATCACAAATTACAGAAAATTTCCCACATATATACAATCTGCAAGTTCAAAATGATCACCTACCAAGCACAATGTAGTGGGAAAAACATCAGCTTTAAACCACAACTTGTGTGCTCATATCCCAGAATTACTCCCAGTTATGAATCTTGAGCAAGTTACCAGAAATCTCTTAGGTCTCCATTTTCTCACTTACACCATGAGATTAGTACCACGTACTTGACAAAATTGCTGTGGAGGGGCACCTGGGTGGGGCAGTCGGTTGAGTCTGACTCTTGATTTCAGCTCACAGTTCCATTCGGGAGTTCAAGCCCTGTGTGGGGCTCTGTGCTGACAGCGTGGAGCCTATTCAGGATTCTCTCCTTCCCCCTCTCCCTCTCCTGCTGTTTCTCTCTGTCAAGAATAAATAAACTTTAAAAAAATATTAAGTTTGGAAAGTCTTATTAAATAAGCATAAAGCATCCCATACTCTTTTGTTTCCTTTTTGTTTTTCTTTCATCTTCCCTGAAATTCGGTTAAAGCAAATCTTGTTTCAAAGGCCCAATATGTGTATCTCCCTTCCTTGAAGCTGAGTCCATTTCTGGTAAGAGTATTATCCGACTGTATAATATAAAACCATATTTTTGCTATCAGTGGAGACCTTTGTAATTTCTCTTTTACCCAAATATTCTCCAACTGTAGATCTCCGGCTGTGGCTGCATTGCACGGCACGTGTCGTCCATGTGCTCGCTGCGTGAGCCCACCTTATCACCCCCATCATATCGCTACTATGGTAGGGACCTGTATGATTGAAAGGTGGTTGGTTGCACAGTAACCACATTATCAAGTATCTCATTCCACTTCTGTCTTAAATCTCCAGACAACTAGTGAAGCCTTTTTAATTAACAGTCCTTACCCAGAAGTAGAGAAAGTAAAATTCCAGGTTGCTGATTCAGTTATTTTTTAAGTTATTTCCCTCTAGTTTTAGATTCGCCAGGCTTGTACGTGAAACAAGAACTGAAGTGCTCACAGATGAGGCAGCAATTAGCGCCCATGCCAAGCAAGAGCTGTTGTTGCAGCGATCCAAAGTTATCTAGGTGATCACTGACAAATAGCTTTCCCCAGATCATGAGAAATCTCCAGCCACCTGCTCTTTCCTGGCTGGTGGAGTGAAACAGATTTCCTAGTCTGCGGGCTCTGCTAAACTGTGAGTTCCAGGTGAGCCAAAGCCACTCTGCCAGCATTGAAAGAGAAAAATGACCGCAGTCAGCAGGATGACTCTCTCCTGCCAAATAAAGGAAAAGAGACTTGAGAAATCATTTAACGCAAGACCCTCATTGTACATATTGGAAGTCAGGTCAAGTGCTTCGCCCAAAGTCATAAAGCAGTTATTTAATTTCAAAAATAGTATGAGCAAAAACCTTTCTGCTTAAAGTACTCCCAGGAAGGCAGCATGACATGTTATGAGCTCAGTACTGGTATTGAGTGGGACTTCTCTTGGCTTGTATTTAATTCTTCAATTATATGCAAGCTACCAAGTTAACCTTCACAACTTCAGTTTCCTTGATACTATGTTATGGGGTCATTTTGAAAAGTACATGAGACAGTCCACACAATATTTGTGTAATTGCACCTTACAAAAATTAAGTACATGCTAGCAATTATTATTATTCAGTGGTCCAGAAAATTTAAACCTGTCAGATCCAAAAATAACTTGCTGATACTTTCAAAAGAAGAGAACATCCTACCTTCAATAAAACTGTAAAGTCAAATAAATTCCAAAATTTAAAGCTATGTCTAGATCACCAACTATTCAGTCCTTTTAAAATTCTCTCTTCCTTATCGTTGGAATGACTCTCGGAAGCTTTCAGCAAATGCCACTGGCCTAGAAATGTGACCACATATAATATAGGGCTTAAAAAATAAAGGTTTTTGTTTCCATTTAAAACCCTTATTTGAACCTTTAAGCCAGATGCTAGTTCTTTTTTAAAAGAGGGGGGAAAAAACAAAACAAAAATTTTTGAAGTATGAGTAACTTTGCCTAATTTGAGTCTTAAGCCATGGTTTAAACATTCTTTCAGGAAAAGCCTCCATGATTAATTTTCACTAATTATATTTTTTTCTCTAGGAGATCAACAATGAACTGGATAACAATTGGGAGAGTTTATTTTTACTGAGCCTATTAATCTTAGCCAGAATAATCAGGGGTTGGGAATATGAAAAGATTTCAGAAACTACTCCATCAAAGATCAGGATTTTCTAAAAGGACCAGGACAGGTGTTTTCCCTTACCCCCAAAATAACACACAAACAAAACAAGCAAAAAACACAGGGGTGAGATGGGGGACACCTAATAGCTTACTCCTTTAAGTCGATTCTTTGAAAATAATAATTTTGAGTATTTATTGGCCATGCTTACTGATGATACGGTTATGGATTTTGGACACCTTCTTCTACAATTGTCTTTTCTTTGGGGAGGCCCATTCCTTCTTTTACTTCAAAAATCAGTATATATGAGCATACCTTTTCAAGAAACCACAAGCTGTCATTTAGCTTACCTCTCTGGTACCAGGTATGTTTTCTCAAAAGATTTGCGAGTGTCTTTCACTATATGCATAAAGGCAGAAGCCATTGGAAGTGGCTTATTGCTTTGCAACTATGGAAGTTCCCCAGGGAAAATCTGAATTGGCCCCATACACAGGGGAGAAAGGGACCTAAGAAAGAGGCAAGCCACTCCACACTGGTAGGTGGCAGTTTTAATAAGCAAGGAAATTTTACACTATCAGGCTGGTCTTGACCAAGCAGATTCCCACATCAACCCACCAAAAGCATAAAAGTTTATACAGAGGCCTTACCTGGGCTCAGTCACATGCGTACAGTGTAGAGAGTCCCAACAACTCTTGGCTCTCACAGCTGTGTTCTTCAGGTGGCTCCTAACCGGAGGAGAGCGGGCCAGCCGTATACTTCAAGGACAGGGCAAGGGGTAATACGTAGCCTCTGACTGCTGGAGTTCAGCTCGGAGGTCAGTCAGCAGTCCTGTCCTCTGAGGACCTCCTCCAGCATGGCGGGATCAAGCAACTGGAGCACGCACATGCAGCTTTCAGGTGTTCCATTTTCTGGAGTAATTTCTCCGATTCCCATAAGGAGGTTGCTATGGTATTCTCCAGCCAGCTTCATTACAGTATTATAGTCTGCTACTCCAAAAATATTCCTTTCATTTTCTTAATGATACAATGAACCCTGAAAACATTGTGGGTCTTTTTGTTTGATTATTTGTGTGCATGTTATATATTTGGAAACATGAATGCAAAAAAGGAAAATGATCATAATAAAGATTCTTTAGCATTAGAGTTCATTAAGCGGGTTAAAATTTTCCCAGCTGATACTTTCTTCTCTTGTTGCGTGAGGAAACTGACTTTTTTTTTTGTTTGTTTCTTTATTTAAAAGGATATAGCAGTAGGTGAGAGAGAAAAATCATTTTGAGTATTCCTCTTAGGCCTGGCTGTGCTTATTGATGATAAGCAAATAATCAATTGTGAGGGGTCACCACCCTCCTCCCCCTGCTGTCTTCACTAGAACTGGATCAGGAAGCAATTTTATAGGCAATTATGTTCACTTTTTGGTGCTGTCACTTTATATAAAAGTTGCCACTAAAAACAAAAAAAAAGTGCCACTACATTCAACTGCAAATGTGGAATGATGAATCATCTAAATGAGAATTGAAACCCGTAGTAAGGCATGAATTGTTGTGATAAACTTAGGAAAGCAGCTGGTTGTGAATTTGACTTGTCAAATAATGGTGAGTTAGAAAGTTGAGGGATGTGGACAAATGGAGATAAAAATTGATAATAGTAGATCAATATAGATCTGGCACAAATACAGAAGTGCCAATAATATGAGCCTTAACTTTGTTTTTTTCTAAAGCTCTCGGTACTTAGTAAGGACACAGAAAGATCGTCCTAAGAATCTAGAACATGAATGAACTTTGAAGAATTATCCAAAAGGAAATAAACGAGTCCCAAAATGACAAATACTTTAATTCTACTTAAATGAAGTACCTAGAGTAATCAAAGTCATGGAGACACAAAGTCTGGTAGTTTCCAGAGACTGTTGAGAGGGGGAAATGAGGCTGTTTAATGGGTTCAAAGTTCCAGTCTGGGAAGATGAAAACGTTCTGGAGATGGATGGTGATGGTGGTTACACAACGTGAATATACTTAATGCTGCTGGACTGTACAGGTGATTTTTTTTTTGAGAACCATACCTTTAGATAGTACAGGAAGAGATTGATTAGGATGATAAAATTGAAATATCCATGGAAAATGAAACATATATATGTATTACCAATTTTCCTTAAAAAATCTGTTTTAGCCTTAAAATGTGTAGAAAAATCTCAGCAAAAGAGTGCCCCCTTGTGGACCTCTGTAAGGTGGCAAATCCTTAATGAATAAGCCTGGCTGTCCCTCTGAAGTCTCTTGAACTATACATTCCAGTCCTTGAACATAACCCCACACTTACATTCCTTGAGGGCAGAACTCAGACACCTCCCGAAACTTAATGCAAACTCAGAGACCAAAATAAGGACGTTGGTATATTTTGGAGAGATTCTTTCTTTCACTGTTTTTGTTGATAGTCAAAAGACACTTAAATTTCATGAAAATTGTAAAGATTGAAGTTCAGTTTACATAGTGATTGTAACCTAGGGTATTTAAATTCATATTGGGTTTCTGGAAGAAGCCTCTTAGCAGAAAAAAAAATAGTAGGAGTGTGTTTTTTTGGAGACATATATTTTTGAAGATTAACTTTATTTTATTCATTACTACATTAGGTTCCGTTACTCAGCAAGGACAATTTTGTTGTTACTGACATCTAATTTTGTTGTTAATAAATAAGAAACTGGAAAAAATAAGTATCTCTCTCATCATCACAAAGTGGTATAATGTCCTTCCACAATAGATATTTTTATTTAACCCTTTATTTTCAGTTGCTTTTTGATGATTACATATTTGTTTGGGTTTTTTTGTTTTGTTTATTGTCAAGTTGGTGTCCATATAACATGCGGTGCTCATCCCAATAAGTGCCCTCCTCCATGCCCATCACCCATTTACCCGCTCCCCCACCCCCATCAGCCCTCAGTTTGTTTTCAGTATTTAAGAGTCTGTTAAGGTTTGCCTCCCTCCCTCTCCTCAACTATTTTTCCCCTTCCCCTCCCCCATGGTTCTCTGTTAAGTTTCTCCTCTTCCACATATGAGTGAAAACATATGGTATCTGTTCTTCTCTGCCTGACTTATTTCACTTAGCATAACACCCTCGAGTTCCATCCACGTTGCTACAAATGGCCAGATTTCATTCTTCCTCATTGCCATGTAGTACTCCATTGTATATATAAACCACATCTTGATCCATTCTTCATTTGATGGACATTTAGGCTCTTTCTATGATTTGGCTATTGTTGAAAGTGTTGCTATGAACATTAGGGTACATGTACCTCATACATTTGCACTCCTATATCCATTGGGTAAATTCCTAGAAGTTCTATTGCTGGGTCATAGGGGAGTTCTATTGTTAATTTTTTGAGGACTCTCCACACTGTTTTCTAGAACGGCTGCACCAGTTTACATTCCCACCAACAGTGTAGGAAGGTGCCCGTCTCTCCACACCCTCACCAGCATCTATAGTCTCCTGATTTGTTCATTTTAGCCACTCTGACTGGCATGAGGTGGTATCTCAGTGTGGTTTTGATTTGTGTTTCCCTGATGATGAGTGATGTTGAGCATCATTTCATGTGCCTGTTGGCTATCTGGATGTCCTCTTTGGAGAAGTGTCTATTCATGTCCTCTACCCATTTCTTCACTGAATTATTCGTCTTTCGGGTGTGGAGTTTGGTGAGTTCCTTATAGATTTTGGACATGAGCCCTTTATCTGATATGTCATTTGCAACTATCCTTTCCCATTCTGTTGGTTGCCTATTAGTTTTATTGATTGTTTCCTTCACCTGTTTTTTTTAACCTAGAGAATTTCATCAATCTCATTTGGTGGCCAAGGAACATGTCAAATAAATTTCTCAAGGTCATTGAAAGAATGAGCAGGAAAGCAAGATTAAAAATCCTGATATACTGATTCCATACACTGATCTTAACTGATTGCCAATGCTGCTGCTCTAAAAATGCATATTCGTAAGTAGAAGAAATTTTTAGTTGAGATTTCTCAAGGTAATTCTATGATTTTGTGGGGGAAATAACTTAGAAGATTTGATTTAAAAATTATTTTGTAAGCATAGGTTCTTAACTACAAATATCTTAAGTTGAAGAAAACAACAGATGATTAATTGCATCTTGCTGACAGCTTTCGCTTGACCTTGTGAAGGTTAGAGTTCTCTACAAATCTCTTTAGAAACTTTTTATACACTTGGGCTTCTGTTTCCTTAGGATCTAGACTCTGAACCAGTCTAGTATTAATGAAATAACTGTAAGTAGCTTAGGCTATTTGTAGTTCTGCATCCTCAGATGCTTTGGCGATTACTAATTAAAAGTTCATGAGGTCATTATAATATTTCTTTAATGGGCTAGTATCATATCCAATTGTAGCTATGTGGGGATTTTTAAAAATGTCTTATTTTGATATTTTATCAAATACTATTTTAGATTAACAGAAAATTCCAAAGATAGTATAAAGGATCTCCATATGCCCTTCACTGAATTTCCCCTCATGTTAGCATCTTACACTACCATGTTAACTGTGTCAGTATTTAGAAACTAATATTGGTACATCAGTATTAACTAAACTCCAAATTTTATTCTATTTTCCTACTAGTGTTTGTCTCTATTCCAGATTTCCATCCAGGACATCACATTGCATTTAGTAGTCATGTCTCCTTAGTCTCCTCTGGCCTGTGACAGTTTCCCAGACGTTCCCTGTTTCTCATGACCTTGGCAGTATTGAGGAATATGCATTTTGTAAACTGTCCCCAAATTTGGTTTTGTCTGATGTTTTTCTTATGACTAGACTGGAGGTGTTTGTGTGGAATACTAAGGAGATGACAGTATCCTCTCATCACATCATATTAGACCACACACTACATGATACCGCGGCTAAGGTGACCTCAGTCACGAGGTTACAATAGTGCATGCAAAGTTTTCCACTGTAAAGTTGCTGTTTTTTCCATCTTTTCTTTTCACTGTTTTTTGGAAGGGGATCACTATGTCCAGCCCACACTAAAGGCGGGGGGATAGAGGTGTGCAGAATTATCTCCACCTGCTGAAGGGAGGAGTATCTGCACATGTTATTTGGAATTTTCCATAAGGAAGATGTATCTCTTCTTCCCCATCCATTTGCTTATTCAATGGTTCTTTATATCAGTGTGGACCTGTGTATATTTTGTACTTTGGGTTATAATCCAATACTACTTTATCTCTTTCAAGATTTAATCTCTTTCAAGATTTGTTCCTGTGACGTTCTGATATGTCCCCATTCTTTTGCTTTCTTAAGTACTTCCTTGCTTTTTGGCATTACAAAATACTCCAGGTTCCTTTAATATTTACCCTGTACCAGCCCTAAAATCAACCATTTATCCAAGAAGCTCCTATTGCTATTATTGGCAAATTGTATTTAGAAACCAAGATTTCCACACTTGGTACACTCATTCCTACTGGTGTCACTACTTCTTGGCCCTCTTAGAAGATAGAACTAGGAAACATGTATGTATATTTACCTATGTATACACATATATCTATAATTATCTCTGTATCTCTCCAGCTGTAGATAGATTCTGGGTGGATGGATGGGTGAATAGATGGATGGATGGATGGATGGATGAATGGATGTATAGGTAGGTAGGTGGTAGATAGATAGATAGAAAGATAGGAATTCATACTGAAGTCTCTGACACCAATCCAGTACTAAAGGATTTATTCTAGCCTTCTGTGAGAATTTTTTTAAATCTTGAACTTTACTTCCTATTATTAACTGGTTATTTTTGTAACTTGTTTTATATTACTAAATAAAATTCCCTATTAGGCCACTTCCAGTGTACTTTGGTGGCATAATCATGTTACTGTATCATTCTCCGTAACTCAAGTAAAAGTTTTTTGACCGAGGTAGCAGATGCTGCTGGTTGTATACCTAATATTTATTCATCTCTTCTCATTTCCCCAAATTTTAGAGGCATCACTATATAAAAAAAAATTCTCCTCTGCAGAGGCCCCTGGGTATCTCAGTTGGTTAGGACTTTGGCTCAGGTCATGATCTCACGGTTCACAAGTTCAAGCCCTGCATGGGGCTCTTTGATGACAACTCAGAGCCTGGAGCCTTCTTCCTATTCTGTGTCTCCCTCTCTTTCTCTGCCCCTCCCCCACTCATACTCTGTCTCTCTCTCTCTCTCTCTCTCTCTCTCTCTCTCAGAAATAAATAAAAACATTAAAAAATATTTCCTCTCTAGACTATCTTTAAGCTAAGGTTGCTCCCATGTAATTTATATTCATAATAGACAAGAGGAAGCTTCCTGGGTAAAGCATAGAGGAAAGCTACTGTTTTCCCAATAAAATACATCTTTGTTCTTCATTCTACTCTCTCCCTCTCATCTGAGACATGCACATGACATCTGGAGATGGAGCAGCCACTTATGGTCAAGAGGCTAAGAACCATACAGTAAAGATGGCAGTGGGGCGCCTGGGTGGCTCAGTCGATTAAGCATCCGGCTTCGGCTCAGGTCATGATCTCAGGGTTTGTGGGTTCGAGCCCCGCGTCGGGCTCTGTGCTGACAGCTAGCTCAGAGCCTGGAGCCTACTTCAGATTCTGTATCTCCCTCTCTCTCTGACCCTCCCTTGCTCACGCTGTCTCTCTCTGTCTCTCAAAAAAAAAAAATAAAAAAGATGGCAGAGTCAGAAGATAGACTGGTCTGATGAGTTCTCAGACAGCTTCACCAGCTTTAGACTGACTATCTCCAGACTTGTTACCTGGGGGAGTGAGTTCATATTAGGCCAGCTACTATAGTCTGTTATGCAAGGTTAAACACGGACCTTTTTTTCTTAATAGTTTATTTTTAAATTTACATCCAAGTTAGTTAGCATATAGTGCAACAGTGATTTCAGGAGTAGATTCCTTAATGCCCCTTACCCATTTAGCCTATCCTTCCTCCCACAATCCCTACAGCAACTCTCTGTCTGTTCTCTATATTTAAGTCTCATGTTTTGTCCCCCTCCCTGTTTTCATATTAATTTTGTTTTCCTTCCCTTATGTTCATATGTTTTGTATCTTCAAGTCCTCATATGAGTGACGTCATATATTTGTCTTTCTCTGGCTGACTAATTTCGCTTAGCATAATACCCTCGAGTTCCTTCCACACAGTGGCAAATGGCAAGATTTTTCTTTTTGATTGTCAAATAATACTCCATTGTGTATATATATATATACATATATATACACACACACACACACACACACATATATATGTATATATATATATATATATATATATATATATATACACCACAACTTCTTTATCTATTCATCCATCGATGAGCATTTGGGCTCTTTCCATACTTTGGCAATTATTGATAGTGCTGCTATAAACGTTAGTGTGCATGTGTTCCTTCCAAACATCACAGCTCTGTCCCTTGGATAAATACCTAGTCGTGAAATTGCTGGGTTATAGGGTAGTTCTACTTTTAATTTTTTGAGGAATCTCCATACTGTTTTACAGAGTGGCTGCACCAGTTGGTATTCCCACCAGCAGTGCAAAAGAGATCCTCTTTCTCTGCATCCTCGCCAACATCTGTTGTTGCCTGAGTTGTTAATGTTAACCATTCTGACAAGTGTGAGGTGGTATCTCATTGTGGCTTTGATTTATATTTCCTTGATGATGAGTGATGTTGAGCATTTTTTCATGTGTCAGTTGACCATCTGGATGTCTTCTTTGGAGAAGTGTCTGTTCATGTCTTTTGCCCATTTCTTCATTGGGTTATTTTTTTTTTCATGTGCGAGTTTGATAAGTTAGTTATAGGTTTTTGATACTAACCCTTTATCTGATATGTAATTTGCAAATATCTTCTCCCATTCCATCAGTTGCCTTTTAGTTTTGTTGATTGTTTCCTCTGCTGTTCAGAAGTTTTTATTTTGGTGAGGTACCAATAGTTCATTTTTGCTTTTTTTCCCCTTACCTCTGGAGACATGTTGAGTAAGGAGTTTCTGTGGCTGAGCTCAGAAAGGTTTTTGCCTGATCTCTCCTCGAGGATCTTGATGGCTTCCCATCTTACATTTAGGTCTTTCATCCATTTTGAGTTTATTTTTTGTAGGGTGTAAGAAAGCGGTCCAGGTTCATTTTTCTGCATGTTGCTGTCTAGTTTTCCCAGCAACACTTGCTGATGGGACTGTCTTTTATTCCATTGGATATTCTTTCCTGCTTTGTCAGAGATGAGTTGGCCATACATTTGTGGGTCCATTTCTTGGTTCTCTATTCTATTCCATTGATCTAGGTGTCTGTTTTTTCCCAGTACCATACTGTCTTGATTATAGCTTTGTAATAAAGCTTGAAGCCCAAGATTGTGATGCCTTCAGCTTTGGTTTTCTTTTTCAAGATTGCTTTGGCTATTCAGGGTCTTTTCTGGTTCCATACAAATTTTAGGATTGTTTGTTCTAGCTCTGTGAGGAATACTTGTGTTATTTTGATAGGAATTGCACTGAATATGTAGATTACTTTGGGTAGTATTGACATTTTAACAATATTTGTTTTTCCTATCCAGGAGCATGGAATATTTTTTCATTTTTTTTTGTGTGTGTCTTCCTTATCTTCTTTCATGATCTTTCTATAGTTTTCAGTGTATAGATTTTTTTTAACCTCTTTGGTTAGATTTATTCCTAGGTATTTCATGGTTTTACATGCAGTTGTAAATGGGATAGATGCCTTGATTTCTCTTTCTGTTGCTTCTGTTTTTGGTGTATAGGAATGCAACCAATTTCTGTGCATTAATTTTATATCCTGAAATATTGCTGAATTCTTGGATCAGTTCCAGCAGTTTTTTGTGGAATCTTTTGGGTTTTCCATATAGAATGTCATGTCATCTGCAAAGAATGAATGTTTGACCTCCTCCTGGCTGATTTGGATGCCTTTTATTTCTGTGTGTTGTCTAATTGCTGAGGCTAAGACTTCTAATACTATGTTGAATAGCAGTGGTGAGAGTGGGCATCTCTGTCTTGTTCCTGACCTTAGGGGGAAAGCTCTCAATTTTTCCCTATTGCGGATGATATTAGCATTGGGTCTTTCATATATCGCTTTTATGATCTTGAGGTATGATTCTTCTATCTCTACTTTCTTGAGGGTTTTGATCAAGAAAGAATGCTGTATTTTGTCAAATGGCTTTCTCTGTATCTATTGAGAGGATCATGTAGTTCTTGTTTTTTCTTTTATTGATGTGCTGAGTCGCATTGATTGTTTTGTAGATATTGAACCAGTCCTGCATCCCAGGTATAAATTTCACTTGGTCATGGTGAATAATTCTTTTAATATATTGTTGGATCCAGTTGGCTAGTATCTTGGGGATTTTGGCATCCATGTTCATCAGGGAATTGGTCTATAGTTCTCCTTTTAAGTGGGATCTTTGTCTGGTTTTGGAATGAAGATAATGCTGGCTTTATAGAAAGAGTTTTGAAGTTTTCCTTCCATTTCTATTTTTTATAATAGCTTCAAGAGCATAGGTGTTAATTCTTCTTTAAATGTTTGGTAGAATTCCCCTGGAAAGCCATCTGGGTCTGGACTCTGGTGCTTTTTTTGTTTGTTTGTTTGTTTTGGTTTTTTTGGGGTTTTTTTGGAGATTTTTGGTTACTAATTTGATTTCTTTACTGGTTATAGATCTGTTCAAATTTTCTATTTCCTCCTGTTTCAGTTTTGGTATTTGTTTCTAGGAATTTGTCCATTTCTTCCAGATTGCCCATTTTATTGGTATATAATTGCTTGTAATATTTTCCTCTTATTGTTTGTATTTCTGTTGTGTTGGTTGTGATCTCTCTTCTTTCATTCTTGATTTTATTTATTTGGGTCATTTCCTTTTTCTTTTTGATCAAACTGGATAATGGTTTATCAATTTTGTTAATTCATTCAAAGAACAAGCTTCTGGTTTCATTGATCTGTTCTACTGGGGGTTTTTTGTTTGTTTCAATAGCATTAATTTCTGCTCTAATCTTTATTATTTCCTGTATTCTGCTCTTTTGGGGTTTTATTTGCTGTTCTTTTTCTCTTTGTTTCTCTTTAAGGTGTAAGGTTAGGCTGTGTATCTGTGACCTTTCTTCCTTCCTTAAGAAGGCCTGGATTGCTATATATTTCCCTCTTATGACCACCTTTGCTGTGTCCCAGAGGTTTTGGGCTCTGGTGTTATTATTTTCATTGGCTTCCATGTACTTTTTAATTTCCTTTTTAACTTCCTAGTTAGCCCACTCATTCTTTAGTAAGACGTTCTTTAGTCTCCAAGTATTTGTTATCTTTCCAAATTTTTCTTCTTATTGATTTTGCCTCTCATAGTGTTGTGGTCTGAAAACATGCATGGCATGATCTTGATCTTTTTGTATTTGCTGAGAGCTGATTTGTGTCCCAGTATGTGATCTATTCTGGAGAAAGGTCCCTGTGCACTAGAGAAGAATGTATATTCTGCTGCTTTAGAATGAAATGTTCTGAATATATCTGTTAGTCCATCCAGTCCAGTGTGTCATTAAAAGCCATTGCTTCCTTGTTGATTTTCTGTTTAGATGACTTGTCCTTTGCTGTAAGTGGGGTGTTGAAGTCCTCTAGTATTATGGTATTACTGTTTATGAGTTTCCTTATGTTGTGATTAACTGATTTATATATTTGGGTGCTGTCACATTTGGAGAATAAATGTCTACAATTGTTAGGGCTTCTTGGTGGATAGACACCTTAATTATGATATAATGCCCTTCTTCATCTCTTGTTTCCGTCTTTATTTTAAAGTCTAGATTGTCTGATATGGCTACTCTGGCTTTCTTTTGTTGGCCATTAACATGATAGATGGTTCTCCATCCCGTTACTTTCAATCTGAAGGTGACTTTAAGTCTAAACTGTGTTTCTTGTAAACAGCAGATAGATGGAGCATGTTTTCTTATCCATTTTGTTACCCTGTATCTTTTATTGGAGTGTTTAGATCATTGACATTTAGAGTGAGACTGAAAGATATGAATTTATTGCCATTATGTTGCCTGTAGAGGTGGCATTTCTGGTGGTGTTCTCTGTTCCTCTTTAGTCTTTGCTGCTTTTGGTCTTCTTTTTTTTCTGTCTTTTCTCCCCTTAGAGAGTCCCCCTTAAAATTTCTTGCAAGGCTGGTTTAGTGGTCATGAACTCCTTTAATTTTTGTTTGTCTGAGAAACTTTTTATCTCTCCTGCTGTTTTGAATGAGATCCTTGCTGGATAAGGAATTCTTGGCTGCATATTTTTCTGATTCAGCACATTGAATATAATATGCCAGTCCTTTCTAGCCTGCCAAGTTTTTATGGATAGGCCTACTGCAAACCTTATATGTTTTCCCTTGTAGGTTAAAGACTTTTTTTCTCTTACAGCTTTCATGATTCTTTCCTTGCCTAAGTGTTTTGTGAATTTGATTATGATATGCCTTGTTGACGGTCAGTTTTTATTGAATCTAATGGGAACCCTCTGTGCTTCCTGGATTTTGATGTCTGTCTTTCCCTAAGTTAAGAAAGCTTTCCACTCTGATTTGCTCACATAAGCTTTGTATCCCTTTTTCTCTCTTCATCTTCTGGGACCCTTAAGATTCTGATGTTTTTCCTTTTTAATGAGTCATTGATTTCTCTAATTCTTCAACGTGCTCTTTTGCTTGAGTCTCCCTCTTTTTTCCTGCTTCATTATTCTCCATAAGATTGTCCTCTATATCGCTGATTGGCTGCTCTGCCTCATCTATCCTTGCCACCATGGCCTCCGTTTGAGATTGCAGCTCAGTTATAGTGTTTTATTTCATCTTAAGTAGATTTTACTTCTTTTATCTCCACAGAAAGGGATCCTAATCTATTTTCAACCCCAGCTGATACTCTTATTATCATGATTCTGAATTCTGGTTCAGACATCTTGCTTATATCTGTATTGTTTAAGCCCCTGGCTGTCATTTCTTTCGGTTCTTTCTTTTGGGGTGATTCCTTTGTTTCATCATTTTGAAGAAAGAAAAGGGATTAATAAGGAAAAAATTTAAATTAAAAAATTAAGAACAAAATCAATCATCAAAAAAATCAATACATTATGTGAGATCCCTGGTGTGTTTTGTTCTGGTTGTTGAAAAGAGCTTGATAAATTAGAGAAAAAAAGGAAAGATAAGAAAAGAAAAAAGGGAAACATTTGAAAATTTGGGAAAAAAATAAATACAATGAAACAGAATAAAATGAAATGATGGAAGTAAAATAGAATTAGAAAATTTTACAGAAAAGTAAAAATAATAGTAGAAATAGTAAAGAAAATATTTTAATAAAGATGGGAAATAAAAATAAATTTATTCTATTTCTGTATTCAAGAATAAGAAAAGAAAAGAAAAAAAACTGAATAGATGGATCAGCAAACAGACTGAAATATAATTGAAATTACATAAGGTTTCCCTAGAAGTCAAACTATGAAGCACTTCATAGTCCATAAAGTAAGCTGGTGGAGAGACTTGTGGTGTCCCTGAAGAGCGAGGTTGGCTCATCTGGGTGGGTCTTAGTGTAACGGCTTATTTCTACACTAAATGGCACTGCTTAGCTTACTGGGGTGGATTGTTGTGGTGCCTGTATATGTGTATGCTCATGCACAGGTGCGGTAAAAATGGTGTCACCAACTACCCAGTCTCTAGTATGGGAACTCTGTTCTCCCTGGCCAGCAGTCGTACACCCCTCCTTGATCCAGTTTCCCTCCACTCCCCTCTTTCACACTGTCTGTGACCAAGCCATCAGGTTGACAGGCAGCACCTCCCTCCTGAGTTTTATCTCAGATGCAGCTGTGTTTACCAGCTCCTCACTCTGAAGGACTGCAGCTTTGACCCGTTCTGACCCTCTGGGGGAGAGTCTCACCGAGCAATGGCCTGGTGCCCACCTACCTCCAAGAACGTTTACAGGACCATTCTGTTGCCGATGCCCAGAGACTGTGGCTGGGTGCCAGCCCACCCCAGAAAAAGTTCATGGGATCATGTAGCAGCAGCATTTCAGGGATTATGGTAAATCACAACACACATCTGGCACCAGGCTTACTGCTTAACATCCTTGTTCCAGCACCAGTGAATGTAGTTATTCTCCAGGGTCCACTGGGACCTTTGCGTGTGTGATGGCCCTACAGCCTCTACCAAATGTTCTCCCAGTGGGGGATCCACCTCTCCCCATGTGCCCCAAGAGCCCCTCAGACCTTACTGCCTGCTCCTGGGGATTCACCCTTCCCACCAGAGCCAGGTATTGAGCTGTGGAATTTCAGACTCTGCAATCCCTCTGTTTATAGGGTCTTAGTGGAATTTAATCCTCTCCTTTCTCCTTTCTTCCTTTTTTTGTTTAGTCTCTTGTTTACTCTTTCTTTTCTCTCTAGCTGCTTTCAGGCAGGAGGGATGCTTTCCCGTGCTCTCCCCATATCTCTGTCCTCTCTCAGCAAGCAAGAACAGTTCTCTGCCCCCTGTGGCTTCTCTCTCCCCCAGTTCACCTCTCTGCACAGTGTACCTGCTGAGTTCTCTGGTTCAGGTTGTGCAGATTGTGTTAATCCTCAAACCAGTATTCTAGGTGTGCAGGATGGCTTAGTGTTGACCTGACTGTATTTCAGGTACTAGAGATGCAAAAAAACCTTCCATGCTATTTCACCATGTTGGCCCCTCCTTTTTGAACAGTTTTAATTGATACAACCCATTTGGAAGAATATAACAATATTTTTTTCTTTTTAAGTGGAAAGGTCTAAAATTGTGTTTATATCCCATGAAATACCAGCCAATGTTGGTTTGTTGCGTCATATCTTCAGTTTCAAGGGTTAACATACAAAGAATATAATGGCATTCTTTTTAACAGTTCAAGGCCAGCAAGTTTCAGGATTACACAAATCTTCATTTATACATACCACGTAAAGGAATAAGTTTTAGAAGAACAAGGAAATTGTGTACGGGCCCTGAGATACTCATATCACAAAGAGTTGATTTTTAGGATGTGATTTAATATATTAAGAGCACAGCCCAAAGATTTTTAAGATGGGAGGAGGAGATACAGGATAAGGATTGGGAGAACTCAGGGACTGTCAGGTGGGAGAATACATAGTGTGAAAAAATCATATTAGAATTATAATGACTTTTGGTCACTATATTTAATTTTCTTTGAAAGTTAATAGTGATATTAATGATAGATATGTTCTTCTATGTTCCAGGCAAAATGCTAATCAATAAAACATTGACTTGTCACAATAATACTTTACAGTAGTACTCTTAGTTACTGCATTTAAAATATGAGGAAACTCAAATATGGAACTCTAAGCTCACATGTCTAATTAGTGCTTGGTATTCAAAACCAAGAGCATCTGATTCCAGGTTCTATGTCACTACCCACCTCATCGAACTGTTTCCTTGCTGAATAACATTAAAGGACATTATAGGGCTCCTATCTTATCAAAAAGCACATTACAATAGGTGTTTTTTAAAAAGTGAAGTGTTAACATTACACTCTGAGTAGAAAATGAAAGGTTGTTTTTTTACCTACTGATAGAAAGAAATCATCTTGCTAAATCACAAAAATTTCTAGATGAATACAGCAACTTAAACTGACATTTGATTTGCAGGGTCTCTGACCTTAGGTCACTGCAGTGTCACTAAGAAATCCTTTCTCAATATAAACATAAAAAATGAGGTATACTTGTTTCACATAAATTATTTGCAAGAGCAATATGTGTAGTCTTACTGCATTGCGCATAATTCAGTTTTATATGAGTTATTTTGAACCATGCTAAAAATGACAGGCAGCTTCAATGGTCACTTTGATTTAGGAAATGTCAGGTATCTGTGAACTCACTGACATGCATGACTTATGAAAGGTTTTCGAAAGATTTTTGTCATGTTTTTCTATACCTGTCAAATGTGTATGATTGCATTCTAGAAAAGGATCACTTGTTTAATAAATTAGGAAGTAGAAATATCTACCAGAACAAGAAGAAATCGCTTCCAACATTTACAGTATAGTCTTTTTAGTAGACATGGTACCTTTTTTGCCCTGTTTAGAATAGTCACGCTACCTATCATAGATGAGCATGGACACCTCCAACTACTGCCTTTTGAAAATCAAGATGTCTGTGAGCAGCTCAAGGCATGTTTCGGACAGCTGTGCGGAACTGAGTACCTGTCCCTCAAATGGCAGATCCCGGGTATTGACAGGCACAGTAACAAAAGCTCATAACTGGAAGTAGCACCAACAATGATTCACTTCTAACATCCATATATAGTGTCATAAATCCTTATTGATTAAAGAAATAAATGTATCCTTTTTCCTAAAAAAAGACTTCTGCATTCATTCATGTGTTTTGTGCTTATTTAAAGAAACAGCTAAAAATCAGTATCATTGCAGTAGTAGCCTCTAATGAGGAACAGTGCTTGACAAAGTACAAGTTTCATATGCAGCGCAGGTGACGTGTGGGATCCCCAGCCCCCCTAATGTCTGAATCAAGTTTCTTCCATCATCGTATTTCATGCCTATGCCAGTATAAAACTTCTCTCCAGTTTTCTAGAAAATTACCAAGGTCTAGTATTTTCTTGGTCTTTTGGCTTCTAACATTTTTCCCTTTGAATTAGCTTAGCTGATGGATAACCTTTCCACCTGGCAATACTGCCTCTGTTACAGGTCATTTTAACCCAGATACGAAACTCAGTCTTTTGTTATAGTGCTACAAAATAAGAAAACTAATAAAACATATATGTGTGTGATATAACTTACTAAATATGGGGGGAAGAGAGGGCTGGGGAGACTTCACATTGAAGGAAGATCATCATCTTACATCTAATAATAGACATCCTAGTTATTAAAAATCCTTCAGGCATCCCATCCACTGCTGGGGATTTTTCACTGCTACCTCACTGCAAATAGAACCCAGCTTCATACTGTCTGATTGGCTCCTTTCTCATCTTCTCATTTCTGTCTCATCTCTTCCCTGCCCTTCCCCTTCCCGAATTGCTAAAAAGACCTCCAAATTTAGAAAGAAAAAAATTCATCTTGTCTTCCTCTGAGTACTCTTAAAAATATACCAAGAATAAAGCTTCTATTCTGTTTTATCAAGAAAGCAAATTCCAGGGGTACAAGAAGGAAGTAAAATGAAAATGAAGCGGGGAGATAAGAAAGGAATGAGAGGGTGCATGAGGGGGTGCATTACTGACTTAGCTGGAGTTTTACAACGAAACACAACTTAAGTGTCAGAGGAAATATGGACTTTTTGCATCTCCAAAAAGAGGGTGGGAGGGGGCAAAATATATCTGCAGGACCCTTCCTACCGCCTGTCTCTCATTGATTAGTTTCCTTCCATCCGAACATTAACTTCTGGGCACTTGTGGTTTTAAACCCCAATATTCCTCATCAGATACATGCATAACAAAATTATTTGATTCTTGGATTACACTTAAATGATAAACTCTGCTTCGGAATTTTACTTAATAATCAAACTCATTGGCATCCATCATCTTTCATTTCCAATAACCTCTTATCAGTGTCCTAAGTTCTTCTACCCTGGTATCTATCTCTTTGTCACAACCTGTAGGAAAAAAAATCCTTGAACAATATACCAGCACTGAGCATTGCCGGAGAAAATGAAACAACTGGGAATTCTGGCTATAAATTCAACAACCATAACTGGACTCTCAGACTGCCCAACCTGACTGCTTGCTTTGTTACCTTGCTCTACCGTTTTCCACATAACTGGAACTCTTCATTCTACTCAAACCTCAAGGCTTTTCCCTGACAGGAGATGACTTTACCTTCTACCTCTGAAGGAAATGGAAGCCTTGACCTAGATAGCCATCAAATTCCTGCCACCCAATTTTCAAATCTACCTGCATCCCTTGTATAAACAAGAGGGCCTGGCAGACAGTAGGTCACAATAAATATCTTTGAAATAAATACACACCCATTCTTACATCGCTCATCATGTATCATGAAGAAATAGAAAATTCCATCTGTCTCTTTATGCTATCAACCTTCCCATCCTTACTGATGGACATTCAAATTTAATATAGTGTCTCTCTGTTTTTGTTAAACTCCCTTAGGCTTGACACACAACCTGCCACACCCGTATAGTAGTATAGATATCCTATAATTTATTTATCCACTCTACTGTTGGCCATTTGAGTTGTTTCCAGTTTTTTGCTATTACGGTGATTCTACAAAGATACCTGCATGTGATTTTTGGTGTATATATACGATTTTCCTCTGAAGAATTACTGGGTCCTTGAGCACACACATCCTCCACTATATTACCTAATGCCAAATTGTTACCCAATCTGGCCACGCCCTATAGATGTCTGTCAGCCATGTGTAAGGATTTTCATAGCTCCACATCATCATGAGTTGATATCTAAGATTTTTTAGTTTTTGCAAATCAAATGGATGTACAATCAAATGGATTGCCTTGTACTTTGGCTATAATTTGCACAATCTTTGTTACTGATGAAAGCATTTATAAAGCATTCTTTCTTTAGTGAGGGGCTTGCTCAAATATTTTGTTCATTTTTCTTTTGGATTCTTTCCCTTTTTTCCTAAATTTATTTATTTATTCTTGAGTGGGGTGTGGGGGCAGTCAGAGAGGGAAAGAGAGAGAATCCCAAGCAGTCTCCGTACTGTCTGTACAGGATTCAGACTCACAAGCCATGAGATCATAACCTGAGCTGAAATCCAGAATTGGACACTTAACAGACTGAGCCAATCAGGTCCTCCTGGGTTGTTTGCAGTTCTTTATATATTCTACATATTAATGTTTTAATTAAATTTGTTATGTCTTCTTCTATTTGTGATTCTTTTTCACTTTCTATAATCTGTCTTTTGATAAATAGAAGTGTTTTTAAAGTTTATTTATTGATTTTGAGAGACAGGGAGTGTGTGCATGTGGGAGAGGGGCAGAGAGAGAGAGAGAGAGAGAGAGAGAGAGAGAGAATCCCAAGCAGCCTCCTTGCTGCCAACACAGAGCTTGATATGAGGCTCAATCTCATGAACTGTGAGATCGTGATCTGGGCCAAATCAAGAGTTGGATGCTTCACCAACTGAGCCATCCATGTGCTCCTAGAAGTCTTATTTTTAATGTAACTGAATCAATCCTGTCGTCTATTATTTGAGTATTTTATTTATTTGAGAAATCTTTGCTTTGAGATCATAAATATATTTTCATAGATTGTCTTATAAAAGTATTATAGAATTCTCTAATCTACATATAATTTATTTTTGTGTATGTGGCAGCCAGCTTCCAAGAAAGTCTCCAATAATGCCTGCCTCTTATTCTTACTATTGTGTGTTGTCTCCCCACATTTAGTAAAGCTAACCTGGATAATAAATAGGATATACAGAAATGATGGTATTTGACTTATGCACCTAGATAGTGAAAGGCATCGCAGTTTCCATTTTGCTCTCTTTCATATCACTAATTATGATAGTTATGGGAGAAGCCAGCTGCCATGTTACAAGAATGGTCACAATGGCCCTATAAAGTAGTCCACGCAGTGTGGGACAGAACCTCCCAGTCAAGAGCTAGTGAGGAACTGGTTGACAACAGCCATACAGATAAGCCATCTTAGAAGTGGATCCTTCTGTTTCAGTCATGCTTTCAGAAAACTGTAGCACTTGGCTAACATTTGACTGCAACCCCATGAGAGGCTCTGAGGCAGAATGACCAAATAAACTGTTCTTGAATTTCTGACCTGTATAAACTGTATGAAATCAATATCTATTTACTGTTTGGAGTCCCATACTTGGGGCTACTTTGTTGCACAGTAACAGACAATTAATACATTATATATGTAAGGCAGCATTTCATTTTCAGTATTTTTCATTTGCATAATCAGTTATCCAACATAATTTAGTTTAAAAGCCTTTCCTTTCTACAGTTATCTTCAGGAATAGCTCTGTCCTAAATAAAGTTTCCAATTATACATGGATCTGATTCTGGACTCCTTAGTCTATTTCATTGGTCAATTTGTTCATCCTTGCATTAATTCTTCATCAATTTCTATAAATAAATGGATGAACATCTACCTTTATTTTTGAAGTGACAATATGTTCACCTATAACATATACCTCAGTTGTGATTCTACCTAGTACTCAGTATTCTCAACGAAATGTTCCTCCAGAATAAGAAACACTGATGTTTCAGATTCCTGCCCCACTGTGCCACTTATAGAGGAAGATGGGATGTAATGGAAGAGCTTCAAAGTGGTGGGACATGGCATCTCGTATCAGCTTGCCTTCCTCTTTTCTCCTTTATGACTTTTGGGGTGTAATTGAGCCCCCCTGCTAAGTATATTCAGCTCAACTTATTGTCCTTCATCGAGGCTTTCACAAACCTTTTCATGTGTAAGGATAAAACAGAGTTGCATCTTTTTAAAAGTTTATTTTATTGATGTTTTTGTTGGTTTCTCTTGTTTACTATAAAGATTAGTGTCTTGTTCAATGGAACATATGACTAAGAAAAGTTTTCAGAAATTATATTAGGGTCCCATCATCACTACTGTATATGGAATTTCTAAACATTTGCAAGTGCTCAATCCTAAACACCTTCTTTCATTGATATTTTAAGTCTCTTAGGTACCACATCAACTTAATAACTTCTTTTTGTTCTTTTTTCAAAATCACGGGAAGAAACTACATGTTGAAATTGAACCAACAATACGTGTTTCTCTCTGTGGATAAGCAAAATTTCATAAGAACTAAAATGATTCAAGCTGATGTTCATCATGGAAAAAGTGCCAGGGAGTCACAAAGATAAATTCAAATCCAGTGTTTAGATATCTTCCTACCATACTCAAGCATCTTTTGAAGTAGGTATTAGATCGTTTTTAAGTACTTTTAGAGACCTTTCTATATCTCATCTAAAAAATACTTTTGAAATCTGGAGTACTATTCCTGGATAGTACTATTCCTGGATATCTAAGATGGATTTGGATGGAATGAGAAAAAGGAAGTGCATTTTTATTTTGTCTTTTAGTGACTCACTTCTAGAGAAACATGTAGGGCTCTCCCTGTTACAGCCATTGCTTATTTCTTACCACCTATCTTCAAATCCTCTTCAAATTGTGTGAAACTTAACAGCATCTCCTAAAGCACGTCATGCTACTTCACACCTTTGTGACTTTGCTTATATTGTCCTCTTTCTCTAGAATGCTCTCCTTAACCCACCAGGCAAATACGTATGTTTTCAGATTTAGCCCATCACCTCCTAGAAAACCTTTTCTGACTGCCATTCATCTCCTACAGGCAAAATAACTTACTATCTTTGGTACGCCTTCTCTTCACTCTAGACCTTTCTACATGGTTCCTATAACACACCATTGGCTTGTTTGAATTTGTGGTTCTCACTCAGCAAATTATTTGGAGGCAAATTGTGTTGCCCACCTTTGGATTACTAGTACCTAGCAGTGCCGAGCTCAGAGTATGAACTCAGTGAAATTATTATAAAGAAATGAGTGAATGAATGAATGAATGAATGATGGCCTGTATCTGCATCAAGTGTTTAATACTTTATTAGTAAAGGGTTTAAATTTTATTCTCCAGTGTTTTGAGATTTAGGTTTGTGTTAAATGAATTTATTTATGAACTTTGGACATTACTTTTCACTTGTCCCTAGCACTTATGTGGTAAATAACTTCTATAAAATTTAAGGAAACCTTTTGAAATGTATTGTAACATAGAAAAGACATCTCTAAAACATCACAGTGCAGACATTGTTTCCAATGTCTGACAGAATGCTGGAGCAAAACTTAGAGACTCTTGAAAAGAAGGAATACTTAAATAATGACATTATTATAATGTGCCATTTATATGCTTGTAACTATACTGTGTTCTTTAAATATTTTACCTCATTTTATTCGATATTCAAAGCAAGCCTTTAAGATTTATTGATATTTTCATGGGCAGATAAGGAAATTGAGTCTCAGAGAGAGTTCCAAAGTCACAACAAATGACTTTGACTCTGGTCTTTCTAACATGAAATCCTGTGTTCTTGTTTTTCCCTTTTCCTTTCTCTCTCTCTCTCTCTCTCTCTTTTTTTTTTTTTTTACTATGCTAAGTACAATTAACATGAGATGTATGCTTTAAACAAAATTTAAAGTGTACAGTATAGTATGGTTAACTACAGGCACAGTGCTATAAAGCAGATCTATAGAATTTAATCATCTTGTGTACATGGACCTTTATACCAGTTGAATAGCAACTCCCCATTTCCTCCTGTTCCTAGACCCCAGAAATACCATTTTATTCTTCACTTTGATAATTTAGATACTTCGTATAAGTGGAATCATGAAGTATTTGTCCTGAAAGTCTATGAATTAGTTAACTCTTTGAAAAATAATAATAAACTGTAGTATGTTAACATAAATATTAACAATAAGTATTTTTTCAAAAAATTAGTTTAAAAGAGTGGACTGGTAGCTCAATTGGTTAAGTGTCTGACTCCTGATTTTGGCTCAGGTCCTGATCTCGTGGTTCATGGGTTCAAGTCCCTCATCAGGCTCTGCACTGACAGTATGGAGCCTGCTTGGGATTTTCTGTCTTCCTCTCTATCGTTCTGCTCTCTCTCTCTCTCTCTCAAAATAAATAAATAAACATGAAAAAAATTTTAAATATTAAAATATGTTTGAACTATTGGGGAGCATTAAATTCATGCTGATAGACACACTTTTTCCAAAATGTAGTGTTTCCTTTGAAATCAAAAGTTAATCCTGCCAGTAATTATTTCAGGTGTTCTCTCTGAAGTAGCAAACTCATTTTGTTCATTATCAAGAAAACATTTGCCAAGTCTGAATAGTTCTGGTTTGTCTATCAGTGATCTTTTAATGATGTTCTGTTTGGTTAAAAATAAAAGCGGCAAGTTCAACTTGCAACTCATTTGTACAAACGCTCTTCTCCAAGACAGCCCTTATCCTTTCACAGTCAGCGAAGGAGCTTTAGGTATACTTCCCATTTCATCACACATCACACATTACCAAGAATGTTCTCCAGAGTTGAGATTTAGTAACATTAATAATATCTACTACTTCAACAAGGATATTCTTAAAGGAAGCAGACTATTTGTTTGTTTATTTTTATATGGGCTTGTGGAGAACACAACGACTACTCGCAGAATCTTGATTCATGCTAAGGTGCCAGCCAGGATGTTACTTAAAATAGTTTTTGCTCCATCAGTGCATAAGTCAACACAATGAAGAAGACAAACAGCATCTTACTTATCATGAAAATAGTGCTGCCTTTGTGAACCCTTGAAAGGTTCCTGGTATCCGCCCCCCCCCCCGGGGTTCCTTATACTGTACATTGAAAATTACACAACAAGCTATTGCCACAGTCTTCTACCCTCCCTTCTATAATCTGTTCTCCCCAGAAAAGTCTAAATCAGATCATGGTACCCTTCTGTACCCAACCTCGCATGGACTGTCATCGTATGCATTGTAGTGTGGAATGCCCCTGTCTTTCTGATCTCATTTCCTACCATTATTGCAGATGCTCACCTTCCTTAAATCCACTGGCCTTCTTCTTCTTGAAAACTTTAAGTATACTCCCCAGAGGGTCTTTAAACTCTCTATTCTTTCTGCACAGGACACTTTATTTTTCTTCCTTAGGCATTTTCATGGCTCATTTTCTTTCTTCATTTATGTTTCTGCTTAAATATCACCTTACAGAACACCTTCCCCTTGACCACAACCTACAACTGCACCTCTGTCATCCTTTAAACCTTTAACCTGCTTTCCTTTCCTTTTTGTCCCTTATTTGTTTATTGTCTGAGTCCACCCCATACTAGGATATCACCTACATGAAACCAGGGACTCATTGTTCTTTTTTCATTGCAAATGGTGCAAAATTTTTGGAAGAATCAATAAACTGCATTCTAATAGGTCCACCAAGGTAAATTCTTGAGGCAAGAATATATTTGCCTCACAGAAGCGTACTTTCATTTATTGTTTGGTTTTTTGTTTGTTTGTTTCAAGTTCGTATTTAAATTCTAATTAGTTAACCTATACTGTAATACTGTTTTCAGGAGTGGAATTTAGTGATTCATCACTTATATATAACAATAATCACACCTTGGATAAACCTCATTGGCTACAATACTGCCACTGTGCAAAGCTCATCACTTATATATAACACCCAGAAGAATAACTTAACATAGTCTTTCCTAAATAAAAGTTCACAGATGGAACTTGGGATATTTGTTAAATATAGTGTCCACCCCTAAGGGTTCTGATTCAGTCAGTCTAGGATGAAAAGAGGGACAATGCATATTTAAAAATTCCCCGGGTATTTCTGAAGAACCTTCAGTTTTGAGAACTCTCTTCTTAAGCCACCCAAATGTCCATCAACAGATTCATGGATAAATAAAATGTGGTATATCCATAAATGGGATATTATTTGGCAAAAAAAGGGAATGAAGTGCTGATATATGCCACAATACAGATGAACCTTGAAAGCATTATGCTAAGTGAAAGAAGCCAGTCAGAACACATATTATCTGATCTCATTTGTATGAAATAAGAATAGATCTATTTAGAAAAAGTAAATCAATGGTTGCCTATGGTAAGTGGGGGCTTAGGGGAAATTGAGTGTAATTGCTAATGGATCTGTAGTTATCTAATTTGTTTTGTGTCTATTACAGCAACCTGAATGGTTCAAATCTTTGGTGTCTAAATCCTAAGTGTGTCAAATGTGTATTCTTGCCAATTGTGTTACCTTCCAAGATAACAGAGGAAGCTTCCGAGGAGATGGATCAGCCCCTTGTTGAATGCCTGTGTTTCCTTGCCTAGTCTCCTTCATTAATTTATGAAAAGTTATATTCTTTTTAAATTACAGTCTTCATTAGTTATGGGACTTGGAGGGGGAGGATAATTTTAAAAATATATTTTCTTAAAGTATACCAATAGAAGGCAATAGATTTGGGTAGGGCCATTCATTCTGCTCTGACCTTTCTCTCGTATACTTACGTACTATTTAACACGCAAATGCCCTTTCATTGCATCATCAGAGTATCTAATTCACAATTCCTATTTTATTTTCACAATGAAGAAGTTGTCCAGCCTAACTAATATTAAAATATATAGCAAATGAATTTTTTATCATAGTAAGATATACATAACATAGATTTGCCATTTAAACATTTTTAAATATATAGTTCAGTGCCATTAAGTTCATTCACATCATTGTGAATCATAGCAAATGACTTTTATATAAACAATTCAAAGGAAAATTCAAACATGTAATCAAATCTACAAAGTACCTTTTATTATTAAAGTAAAATCATAGTTCTAATAAAGAACACTATCACAAGCCTTTGGATGAACTAGAAACCCCATTAATAAATTCATGACATTATTATTTATGGAACTATATTTAAACTATATTTATATTTGTAATTTCCTTTTACAACCCAAAGATTTTCATCCAGACTTCATATTGAAAATAAATTCATTGATGCATCAAGAGACAGACTGCATATTAAGTATATTAAATGTCAGGTTTGTTCTTCCAATTTTATTTGAAAAACAAACTCTTCCATAAGGCATGGGCAGATGTTGATAAGATAATGGCAGCTGTGGCAGAGAATACATTTTCATTAAGTAAAAATGACAGCGTTTTCTTTAATGGGTAAGATTATTAATAGCTCTTTGGAAGTATTAGACAGAAGTTGTTACAAGACATTTTAAGATAATCAATAACCCGTCCACTATGTTTCTTATTGTGAGACCAGCTGCTGCTGTGTCTTCTCTCTTGACAAGACATCAAACTTCGACACCATGCCTACCTAACCATATCAGATAAGTCAAACATAGCCATCTACTTGACTAAGAGAATTATCCCATTGAAGCCAGAATTTCTTCAGTTTGTCCTCTCCTTTCATGTCCTTCCTTTTTTGAGCCTGGGTCTGTTGTCAGTGGCTCTCAGTCCTTAGAGACTTGCTATCAATCATCTTCTCTTCAGTGCCTTTATCTTCAAATTCTGTAGGTTCTTTCCTGTCAGCATTTTCAAACTCTGAAAATAAAAAAAAAATCAGAAATCAAAATGTCTTTTCTTACCTCTCCTATTCCCACCTTGCCATTATTTAAGATCTCTACTGCACTTCATAGCCCGACTTCTTTAAAAAGGACTGACATCCTATCTTCACTTCTCACCGTGAGTCCCTCTCTAATCTACTAGAATGTGGCTTCTACTGAAATTGCCCACGCTGAGGCAACTAAAGCCAATGGCTATGACTTGTTTTCTTACTTGACCTCTCTCTGCTTGTGATGGTTTTATGGATTCTTACTCTTGAAACTCTCCTGCGGTGGTCTGGGTAACAAGACACTCTCTCAGTTCTCCAGATGTGTCACTCCTCTGCAGTTTCTCTCATGGATGTTTCTTTCTCTGTCCTCTTCATGAGTGTTAATGTTTCCCATGTATCCAACTCCTTACTAAACATTTATAATTGGACAACATATCTCAGACTCAATTACAAAATTCAGTTCTGTATTTTCTCCTCCAACCTTCCACTCCTTAGATGTTTTCTATCTTAGTGAAAGGCACCACCATTCACCCAGTTGTTCAAGTCTGAGCATCACCTTTGACTTCTTTTCCTTCCCCTCCTCCACAGCATCAGCCTCAAGGTCTCCCGCTGCCCCAGTTATGAGTAGGCTCCCTCATCATGCTGTGCCTCATGTTCAGAACTGGTTTACTGAATTGCTTCCAACCAGTTGTCCTATTACTCACTTTGAATCTCCACACTGCTCCAGAGTCATCTTCCTAGATTTATATACGATCATGTCACACCTTTACTTAAATATCCATCAATGCCTCTCCAGAGTTTAAACTTGCCTCAAGTTTTTCATATCATCTGCTTCCCACTTTCCACTATATCCTCTACTCCCATTGTTCCCAGTAAGCATCCTTTACTCCAAGTGAAATATATTAGATTTCCTCCAATATATAATGCAGTTTTCCTTTTCTTATATTACCCTTCTCACTCTTCTCTTATCTACTAAAAACAAGCTAGAGTACCACTACCCCCATGAAGTGTTCTTCATTCTTACCCTCCCTGCTCCTCCTCAGGCATAACCTCAGGCCAACTTTAATATCCCCCATTTGCTCACCTAAAGCTGCCCTTACATACCTCTTCCTAACTTAGCTCATTATCAGAGTAAATTATAATTGTAGATGTCCTTTTATTTCCTCTTCTAAGCTGTCTTCTCTTGATAGAAAGAAATATGCTTCACTTCCTTCCGTAGTCCTAGAATTAAGTATAGCATTTGGCTGTAGTAGTGAGTGTTAAATTAATGAATACAGAAATGAATTGGGTCCATTAAACTTGTTTTGCCTTTAATATATGGCCAACCATACTATAATATAAGAACCTAGAATTATTGTCCTGCTACTTGAAATGCTCCTTCATAACCTAAACCTAATCATTGTTTGAGTTTCAGTATGGTTAATTCTTAGACAAGAAGGCTTAGTGTACTACGAAAGTCATTTCATTACATTTTAGTTTCATTTTCCTTATTTTTGCAATGGGTCATAAATGTATACTCTGATGGAAAAAATATTTGTGCTTGGCTTAACATTCTGTGGGTAAATATTCGTATGGTATGACTATAAAAATCTATAGCCACCAAAATATCTTTATCTAAATAATGAAGCGAAGGGAAAAGAGACTCAAAGGAAAGTTGATTACACTGTTATAATGACAGGGGGTTCCTGTCAACGGCTCCCAGGCAAGAACCAAATGCCATGGTTGGTTTATTTGTTTGCTTATTTTTTTCCTTGCCTCCAGCGCTTGACGATGCTAAGATACAGAGTAAGAGCTGATAATTTTATATATTTATATATCAACTTACACTTTAGAGGACTTTCAAGTTAATTTTTCCCTTTGAAACTTTTGCTGATATGTTAATTTTATTCAATCTTCCTGAAACTTCAATGGTTCTAATAAGAAAACAAGTGTAAGTTTCATTTTACTATATCTTAGAATTAAAATCCTACTTTGTCTGAAAAGTTTTGACTGAATTTATTTATTTATTTGAATTGTTTTAATGTTTATTTATTTTTAACAGAGATAGATAGAGCGTGAGCTGGGGAGGGACAGAAAGAGAAGGGAGACAGAGGATCTGAAGTGACTCTGCGCTGAGAGCAGAGAGCCCAATGTGGGGCTTGAATCCTGAACTGTGAGATCATGACCTGAACCCAAGTCAGACGCTTAGCTGACTGAGCCACCCGGGTGCCCATTGTCTGAATATTTTTTTTAAATATTTTCATTATGTTTCAGTTTTGTTTTGAATTTTAAAAAATTGTCTATGATGTGTTTCATAATGCTTTTAAATGAGCTTTTAACTATTTGTTTTCTATTTAAAGATACAGGCATCATTCAGGGAAATATACAGTTACAATCTGAAGTATTCCAATGTCTTCTCTGCGTGACCTTCAGCTCCAAATTACTCGTATGAATATAATCTAAAGACTTGTTCTTTGTTTATTGTAGGATATGTTTTTCCCAGTGAGTAAATGGTAAAATGTCAAGTCACTACTTCATTTTGAAGTTCCTCCTTATTCTTGCAATACTGTTATAAATATAATATATAAAACTATATTTGTATATATAAATATAATTTTTTCTCTAATGGAAAGAAAGCATTAATTGTTATTTCCAAACGTTAGAAATAACCTCCTCCTCTGTCTTGTCCTTGAACCTAAACTTTGAAACCCTACTGAACTTATTCTTACATGTTCTTTACTCTCAATGTCTTCTTATTCCCAGAAAGACTTAACCAAGAATGCGTACATAATAGAATTTATGTTTTATATTGTCTGTATGGCTCATGAGGCTTCAGTCAGTCACACGTAGAGATTCTGTGATTGGGCATAAATAGTTAAATAGTTGGTCAACTACTACTTTTTTGACCCTTCTATGGGCTGGGCATGGTGCTAAGCCCTGTCATACAGTTAGTGAACAAACAGCACTGATATGTTACAGTCATGGAGAATAACCAATATTGTTTTACCTAAAGTATCCTGGTGCCCATCATTCTGTTCAGAGTAACACCTAACATTTTATATCTATTTTTCCTACCTTAGTGTTCCTTTTGCCTTTAATTCCTTTCACATTAAAAATTCTTGATTTGTATGCATATTTGTAGAACACCTCAAATCATTATGGAATGAGGTATGATATAAATAACTAAGTTTAACTCCATGTAGAGGTACATTTTCAGCACAGATACAGTAAAGAAGTCACTTTTTTCTCCAAGTGAACAGGAAATGAGCTTTCCTTTGCCTCAGCTCATTAGAGAATGCGAAGCACTCAAGTTGGAAATCAGAAATGCAGCACCAAGGAAGCTGAAATGGAAACTGTGCACAGAGTAATCAGCAACACACATTTTGCAGAGCAAACTTCTTAGGAATGATGCTTACATTTTAAAAAAAAGGATTGGTAGTTAAAGTGAACCTTGAAGAAACAAGCAGCCAAAACCAGAATTTGGAAAATTCTACAGGACAATTGATCCAATTTCTTCAGTAATTAAATAGAAAAAAAGAAAAAGGTGGAAGGAAGTAAGGAAAGAAAGATGCAAGGAAGGAAGGAAAAAGAACTGTGAGAGATTAATAGAGTTGTAAGATACAGATTGACCAAAAATAATGTACAAAACTATTATAATCCTGACTCCAATAAACTAATTGTAAAAAGACATTTATGAGACAACTATGGAAAACTAAACATATATTAGGCATTAGGTAATATTAAGAAAATATTACTTTTAGCAATATAGTAATAAAATTATCAATTATATTTTTCAATGGCCTTGTATATTAGAGATATTTACTAATACATTTATAGATGAAATGTGTCAGGTATTTGCTTTAAAATAGTCCAGATTTATTTAATATATTTGTGAAATAGACACTTTTATCTGTTTAAAAATGAGAAAATTGAAGCACAACTTGAGTCACGGGTTTCTAATAGGGTTTCAATGAATACAAATTATATTTACATCCAGTCCAGGTTCTTCCAAAAGTAGCAACTGAGAAAAAAGCATATTTGAGAATTTATTTGGGAATTTGATCCCAGGAAACACCACTGACAGAGAGAGAGTGGGGGCACCTGGGTGGCTCAGTCGGTTAAGCTTCCAAATTTGCCTCAAGTCATGATCCTGCCGTTCATGTGTTTGAGCTCCGCATTGGGTTCTGTGCTGACAGCTGGAAGCCTGGAGCCTGCTTCGGCTCTGGGTCTCCCTCTTTCCCTGCCCCACTCCTGCTCACACTCTGTCTCTCTCTCCCTCTCAAAATGAAGTAAACTTAAAAGAAAGTCAGAGAGAGTAAAAACAGTAAAGAAGAGAAAGCCAATAGAAGAATGCACATGAGTTGGGTACAACTTTTGGATGTTAGGGAGCTCAGTTCTGCAAAGAACATCTGAAAGCCTAATGAAGTCCATCCACTAAGGGAAGAAAACCGAAGCACTTATCAATCATCGGCCTTCTCTATTGGTCAGGGGCTACAGGCTACAGGGCACTAACTGCTTTGAACATTTTGGTTACAGAAGCATGACTGCCGAGATAGCTCTGTAATATCTAATTACCTGGCATAATAGAAGCCTTCAGCAGGAAGAAAGAGGTGTCCAGTGGTGGCCTGAGGCAACTGACCTATTACACCTGAATGCATCTGGTTTAAGTCTTCATGGGAACTGGTCTCCAGAGCTAAAATGAGAAGAAGAGGATTAGAAGAGGTATCTAAGAGTTGTTCCAATACAGTTCATTCTCTGTGCCTACCACTCATATCTCTTTTCTTTCCATTAAGTACAGTCAGTTACAGAAGCCCCTTTAATATGGTGATGAGTTGGAATCTGCAAAGACCAAATGTGAGAAAGTTAGTGAGACAAGCTGAAGTCCCCTGAATGCTGCCTCTGATTCCAAGGCCATAACAGATATTAATTTATCTACCTTCTCCACTGCCAATTTTATTTTTTTATTTTTTTAAAATAGTTTATTGTCAAATTGGTTTCCATACAACACCCGGTGCTCTTCCCCACAAGTGTCCTCCTCCATCACCACCCCTTCTCTTCCCCCCTCCCCCTTCCCCTTCAACCCTCAGTTC
>NC_043709.1:72228346-72250769 GCF_006229205.1 Suricata suricatta
ATCTATCCATAGAACTCCCTTATGACCAGCAATAGCACTGCTAGGGATTTACCCAAGGGATACAGGAGTGCTGATGCATAGGGGCACATGTACCCCAATGTTCATAGCGGCACTTTCTACAATAGCCAAATCATTGAAAGAGCCTAAATGTCCATCACCTGATGAGTGGATCCACTGCCAATTCTAGACCTCACTTACCCTAGGCTTGTATGTTGGCTGGGCTGTATGCCTGCTGTGCTGACCCAAACTTTCATCTGAAGGGCCTGTGCTCTGGATTTCCTTATGTTTGTCGGGCTGTGGTTGCTGCAATGTCCCATCCACAATTTTCACTAGGCATGGTAGCACCAGAACATCCAGGGAGCATTCCTAGGCACTCTGTAAGTCCCGCATATGTATCTCCCTGCCTTCATTTTGTAGCAAGAACCCTAGTTCCTCATGGTAAAAATTAGTAGTAATTACACTACCAGTACAAACTCTTCCTTTGCCTGTTGTTAGGTTTCAGGACTGTAAGTGCTCAAACATGACAATGTACAGGTTACCAATAAGATAGAATGTTTCATTGAATATAGTAACAGAATCCCGATCAAGGTCACAAATAGTTGAATTATCATTAGCAGGTGACATGTTATTATTTTGTAAACTTGACCCCAACCATCAATCACCTTAACATAAAAAAGAAAAAGAAATAGATGAGTGAACATGTCTCAAAATACAAGACTAGGTTACATGAAATTTTCTTCCCATGAACCATTTTAAAAAAACCTATCTTTGTTTTTTCTTTCTATTTAAAATAGTTTATGCTTTTCCTCATTTAACAAGAATTCAAAGGGGATGCATTGGATTAATAATTTTCAGCAAGTGTGGACAAAGTCGTACGATACTTTAACAGAAAAGTGGAGTTTTATCTCCCTCTTTGGTTATGCCTATTCTAGATGCATTTAGCAAATAATCTGAATTCCTTTATTTATCTTGTGCATCTGTTGTGATAGGTTCTTATACGAATTGATCTCAATACTCACAATAACCCTGTAAGGTAGAAAACTGAGGAGTTATAGGAAGTAATTTATCCTAAATCAAACACCTAAGTCAGAATTCCAATTCAAAACCTGTTGCTTTAGGGCCACCTGGGTGGCTCAGTCAGTTAAGCATCCGACTTCAGCTCAGGTCATGATCTCACTGTTTGTGGGTTCGAGCCCCACATCAGGCTCCATGCTGAAAGCTCAGAGCCTGGAGCCTGCTTCAGATTCTGTGTCTCCCTCTCTCTCTGCCCCTCCCCTGCTTGCGTCATGGTCTCTCTCTCCCACACACTCTCTCTCTCAAAAATAAATAAACATTAAAAAAAGAACTGTTGCCTTAGCTTATTTACTAATCTGGAATAGTAAAAGGAATAATTCAATTTACAGTTGTAAATATTGTGGGAAAACTGTTTAGATTTGGAATTTTTAGATTGTCATTTTGTGATTCCAAATTAAGAACAGAGGTGTAATGAAGAACAGAAAGGTAATTCACAGCCTGTTGCTTTCAAATTGCTGGCTTTTATATTATTCCATTGTAGGCAAAGCAGCCGTTCATAAATAGTTTTTGTGGGTTGTAAATCAAGGTGCCTTAGTCCACCATAGCCACGGAATTGTTATTTGACTTAAACCCAAGGTCACATTTTCTCTCCTGAGATTTTGATGCATGAATGAGGTGATGCAATGCAGAAAAACAGGTGGAGCATACTTATTCCCTTGGTCAATATTCACATAACACAATCAAGCAAATCAGACAGCTCAGCCTTTAGATTTATGTCATTTCCATGGGCAGCTCTTTAGTCTTCCTCTAGGTTTTCTAAGATACCATGACCTTCTTCCAATAAGCTTTTCTTTTTCTTCCAATACGCAGAGTTAGTTCCTGTTCACTAGCAATCTAAGAACCCTAAATTATGTACAATTACAGCCAAGACTGACCATTTATTTCTCCAAATACCTATTGTATTGACAATCTGCACCACACGTTCAACATCAGTGTTCTCTTATTCCATGAGAAACATTGTTTCCGCTTGTGCATAAACTACTTGGGCATTTCTATTATTCTTTGGTGCTCCCTCATATGACCCAGCACAGGGCTATATGCTAACTCGATAAATAGATTTTTTAAAAAAGCAGTGGTAATGGATACAGTGGATACAATGGTAAGAGGTGAGATCGGGAATAGGAAATGGATCATAAATCTCAGGAGGTGCCAAAGTAGAAATCCGAAGCCTTCTCCCTTTATCTTGTATCAGCCTACTCATGACTATTGCAAAGAACACAGTTTTCCACTGGACAGCGATTCAGACTAACAATAAGTACATAAAAAAACAGTCTTGTTGGGCATGTCAGCTTGTGTTTGGTCAAACCTCCTCTCTCCAAGAGGAGAAAAGAGTTGGAATCATTGGAAGTGTTCACTCATGAGCACATTTTTTGCACACATATATGAACAGGTATGTACAATGGTATTCTCTCTTTCAGCAGCAGTAATGATTGTTGAAAATATTAAGGAAATTACCAGAGTGAAAATATAATCTCTTGTTAGATGCTGTAAAGGAGGTATTTTGAAGAGTATTAAAATTGTAGCAGAATGGCTTATTTTCCTCAGCTTGCAGAGTATAAACAATTTATTTCACAAAAAACTTCAATAGGAAAGAGTGATCACTTTGAGTATATTGGATCATTGAAGGAGTGCTCATTCTACTGTTGAAGTCATTCGGAGAAATGAATTCAGAGCATTTGTTGGTTGTTCACAAGGCATGGCTATTCTTAACCTGAATGCTGAGGAAACAAAAAGGAATAAAAACCCGCTAGGAAAAATGTTTAGATTTTTAGAAAATTGTAAGTGTTCTGGTTGATTAGTGTAATGTCTAGTCTTTTCTCTTTGCTTTTATCCATAGAAATGCATGCCTTTTAGCAATTACAAAAGGTGACTTCATCTCAGAATGGTCTTATTTATTTAAGATGAATTAAACATTACCTCACTATGCCTACCACCCTTTCCTTCATTCCCATAATTTTCTTTGAAATTTGTTTTGAGGACATGCTATTATGGTAGAGTACATAAGGGCTGACTAAATTAAGCATGTGTTTGAAATTTTGCATAGAGAACACTTTCTGAAACTAGCAATTGTCTGTGAAGTCATTCAATTTTCAAGGACATTTGTGAACTCTACCTCCTTAAAAACTGCATGAAAGTTATTTGAAGAGTTAATCCAGGAGATGTAAAGAAATACAAAAAAGGAAAGCAAGGATTCAAGAAACAGGGCCAGCAAAGTCTTACCCAGAAAAGGTTTAAAAAAAAAAAAAACTAGAGAGAAATTAAGAATATCCTGAGTATAAAATGCTTGTAGATTTCCCTTAAAGTAGGAAAATTTAATGATACAAGATTACATATACTTCTTTAGGCATTAAACCGCATTACTTGATTCAAAAAGAAAATACCGTGTTATGCAAATATATATATATATTACTATATGTAATATTGTATTTGGCGTTTATTGGCTTTTGGAGTAAATCTACAGAGAATAAGAAACATAATTTAGTGGCTGTCATAAATTTTGATTATCAACATAATAACACAATAGCACAACTATAAAACCAGAAAGTAAAATGAAGAAAAGAGAAATCTGTAGGTAGGATGGGCATGCTTCTGAGTAGGTAATCAATAGATACTGTCTAATGTTGTTGGTAAATCTAAATATGGCAACCCGGAGGGGTGGATTGACCCTAAAACTAATAAAGCTTAAGCTTTACCTCCAAGGCACTGAGCAGAGCACTGGCAATTTTGTAACTGTGTGGGTGATTTTTTTTTCTTAAAGGTGTATCCTCCCTAATGTACACATTTAAGCCCCGCATAACCTGGATCCCATCCGGGACCACTCCACGGCTTTGGCAGTGACCTATGCACCTGGAGGATCTGTAGCTAAAGTTCCTTTAGCCACAAGGTAAATACAAGCTGATGATAATAACCACCCAAAAGCAAAAGGCAGAAATTATTGACACTCTTTGCTTTTTGGGGATAGTCCTGGTGGAACTGGGGGGAGGGGGCTGGTGAGAAGGGAAGACAGCTGTTTGTACTTCTCACTTTATAGCAACTAGTGTGGTTTTATTTATTTATTAACCCATAGATGTATTGTTTTTTAAATAGCAGCAATTAATTTATAATTTATTAGTCAACATGCACTTTCCTCCTTGATGTGTACTAAAGCTATAGAATAAAGGTAAAAGATAGGGCAGCAATATATAAATATATATATGCACATATATTTAATACATTTTTCCATATCTGTGGGAACTATCCTTGTTTTCTCCTCACATACATATTTATTCTGGGTCCAGTGCCACCTTTCAAGTTAATAGAAATTCCACAAGTGAAAGCAGCAGTGCATGAGGTAACAGGAAATAAAAACAGCTGGCATTATATTCTTGCCCTTAAAGGGAAGAGCAAGAGCAGAGAGCCTCAGTGATGGTCTTTTCTTATCAAATAGATGGCATCACCGATAGTACAGTTAAAAATATAGGAATATTTTCTTCTTATAAAGTTTTCTTGTGAATGGAGTCTTATTCTTTCCCAAGATATTTTTAAAAAAAGAATTCATGGGTTTCATCATAAAATCCCTGCAGCATTATAACAGTATTTTGCTCCTGTAAGTAGTAATATTGTTTAAGGCAGATACACTTAGAGCTTGCAGTAGAGTAAGAAAACAAGATTTATGAAGATATTTCAAAGTCTAATGAACTACCTTGCCAAGATGAGTGTTGCTTTTTGCAGATAATTAGACTGTTCTTTACCTGCCACTGGAGGAGTGCAATTGTAACTGTGTCTGTAAGCAGACACAGACTCCATGGTAACATGCAGATCAGCACTTTCCTTGTCAATACCTGGGAAACGTCATTTCTCTGAAATTCCGCTAAGGCATTTCTTCTCAGTAACTGATTAGAGAACTAGCGGCAAAGAAAATGCATGAACATCTTTAAACTGAAAAGCATTATTGGGTCAGCCAACTGCCTAAGCAAGAGAGGACAGCCTTGGCGAGTGGAGGAGAATGGGGGAGGAAGGCATGCGTCTATGTCCTCCAGTCTGCAGATAGAGCAGACCGGCTGAGGGTTCCAGCGGGTAACTGGGAAGCCTGACTGCTTCCCTTCACTCACCTCCGGACAGCTCTGCAAAGGTTGTCAGAGTATGAAAACAGGACCTAATTTAGTTACCTGTCTTTTGGCTTATTTGTCACATTGCTTACTTCCAGTCGAATGGTTAATATTAGCAATAAGATTTTTGTTACTTCACTTTATGGATATGAATGTAAATTTGATACAAAAGACATGCAGCTGACAAATGTTTACCTGGGAGTTTAGGGATGATTAATCCTCAGTGTGTGTGTGTGTGTGTGTGTGTGTGTGTGTGTGTGTGTGCGTGTGTGTGCACGCGCATATGTGTGTTTGTTTTAAAATTTCTGTTTTCAAGGTTTGCTAAGAAAGCCTCCATAGACATTTATAATACAAATTGTATAGAATTGTGAAGAAAAGTTAGGCTATTTTATTTATTTATTTTATGTTTTTTATTTATTTTTGAGAGAGACAGCATGAGCTGAGGAGTCAGAGAGAGAATGAGACACAGAATCTGAAGCAGGCTCAGGCTTTGAGGTAGCTGTCAGCACAGAGCCAGACACGGGGCTCGAACCCACGAACTGTGAGATCATGACCTGAGCTGAAGTCAGACGCTCAACTGACTGAGCCACCCAGGCGCCCCAAGTTAGGCTATTTTAAATGAAAAGAAATTAAGATACGGAAGTCTTACATTGAGATTGTTAAACATTGTACAATGGATAATAAGTTAAAAGAACTTATTGGAAAAATGAAGTTGGAAGACTATAGAATTTCCAAGGTCCACTCAAGTCTATGTTTCTTTGAGCAAAAATAAGGAATGAGGAAAGTTATAAGTAAAAAAAAAATAGGGTTCAATTAAAAAAAATCTAACGTATTCTTGAAAAATATTTCACTATAATGACATTGTAGGCTATGTTGTGTTTCAGAGGTAAACAGTGAAAACAATGGTCCCTTTGTAAGAATGAGCAAAAAACACATATCTTAGGAAAGTTGTGGAAGCAAAGGCAAAATGTAAGAAACCTAGGCAAAAATACCTATGGGTGGAACATCATCCGAGGAATTATATCAGAAGCAGGCATTTAAAAGCCCCAAAGAACTTGGTGATGGCAGAATTAACATTAAAAATAAAATTTATTTTGAAACACAAAAATGAATAATGTTAATTTCTATACAATTACAATGTAATGACAAGAGGAGAATGTCTTGCAAGAATATTAAAGACTATATGAATGATTTGGTTTCATATTCTGGAATTCAAAAGATCAGGGAAGAGAAGAAAACATCAAGGATCAAAAATATTTATTAAAAATTTTGTCAATGAAAGACACTCATTCTACAAGAGTCTATAGATCTTGTCCTTTGTATTTCTCCAACGTCATCTCATTCTCCATTACCCCTGCCCCGACGCCCTGTGTTCTGATCACATGGTCTGCTTTTACTTATTTGAACATGACAAACGCACCCCACCCTCAAGTCCCCGGATTATGCTGTTTCCTGTGCCATAAATGGTCTTCCTCTTACCGTGCTTGGTTATCTCTTTTTTATCTTTTAGTTTTAGCTTAAAATATTATCTTGGCCCTTCATGTTTCCTATTAAAGAAAACTTTAGCATCCCAGTGCTACTCTATGGCTACTGCCATTATTATTTTTTAAAATCTCAATTATCCTTGTATTTGTTTTCTACAGAACACAAAACAAAATTTGCAATTATTTTATTTTTTAAGACTAGAAATTAATTTCAAAACTGGAAGTTAAGCTGACTAAGGGAAGGGACTGTGTCTCTCTTTGTCATGCTGTGAGCCCATGACCTGGTATGGTACTTGGCATATGATAGGCCCAAGATAAACAGTGGTTGAACAAACAAGTTGATTATTATTTGATCAATTAATGGATTAATAAATAAAACATGTAAATAACATGATGTAAAATATAATGGAATAGAAAGACATGCATCTGTTCTAAGGTTGCTTTTTGCAAACATAGCATGTTTTCCCAAGTCTTTATGAAATTCTGACTTAATTTCAACCATAAATCCACCTTGTAGCCGCCAGAGATTATGGAAAACAAATATCTGGCCTTTTTGGTTACTCTGGAGGCCTCCACCAAGATTGGTATACTAGCAAATATTCCAAAAGTAAGAGGAGGAGTCAGATACTAAGCAGCCAAAATCCTCCAGAGATATGCTCATGAGAGCCAAGACTCCTCATACTGGGATTCATTGCTTACAAGGTCTGCAGAAGAGCACTTGTTAAGATAAACAAGTAAATTCATTCACCAGTGATTCCTGAACTCCATCGAGCACATATTGAGAGACTGCTTTGTGCCAAGCTTACTACTAAGTCCATAGAAAGCAAAGAGGAATAAAAAAGCAATATCTACATTCATGAAACTCAGTGTCTAATAGAAGAAACACACATGTATACATATATAGTTTTCTACAACCTTAAGAATTACATTCTTGAAAATTCTCTAACAGGAGAATTTATGGCTACAAATGTAAGAATTTAAGAGATAGTAAGAATGTGGGACAGAGTTCATAATGAAAACAGGTAAGTCTTGGGGAGCCTGGGTGGCTCAGTCAGTTAAGCGTCCGGCTTCGGCTCAGGTCATGATCATGGTTGGTGGCTTCGAGTCCCACGTGGGGCTCTATGCTGATGTATCTGAGTCTACCCACCAACCATGAGATCATGACCTGAGCTGAAGTCGGCCACTTAACCAACTGAGCCACCCAGGCGCCCCTAAAATTAGTTCTTAAGAAGATATTAATCTAAATAATTTGATTCTTGTCTTAGATGTATCAATATATGTACTTAGTAAGAGCTTAATTTAAAATCAAAATTTCTGGGGCGCGTAGGTAGCTCAGTTGGTTAAGGGTCTGACTTGGGCTCAGGTCATGATCTCACAATTCGTGGGTTTGAGTCCGCGACAGGCTCTGTGCTGACAGCTCAGAGCCTGGAGCCTGCTTCAGATTCTGTGTCTCCCTCTCTCTCTCCCCCTCCCCCCTCTCTCTCTGGCTCTCTCTCTCTCTCAAAATAAAAAATATAAAAAAATTTTTAAATAAAAATTCTAAGTCAATCACCAAATTATTAAATTAGAACTAAATGCTTGACATATGTTGCTTTAAAGGCCATTTTTTAAGTTGCAAGGACATTTCAAATACACTCAGATTCTGTCACATGGAAGTGTTACTATGATGAATTCTGATTCTTTTTAACATTTCTGTACAGTTGACCCTTGAACAACACAAGGATTAGGGGCACCAACCCCCATGCAGTTGAAAATTCAAGTATAACGTTGACTCCTCAAAAACCTTACTAATAGCGAGAACAGGAAGAGATTATTTTTTACTGTACAATGCCATTTACTGCTCACGTGGAGATGATGAGCGTCACTCAGCATTTTAGGTGAATACTCACGAAGCCTGAGCTCACTGCAATAGCAACAGGAGGAGGCCGTGAAATCACTAGAGTAGGACAGCATGTACTGCAATTAATTTTATGCAGTTATGATTTAAAACTGCATCTTTATCTTTGTTTACATTTCTCTTGACTGCCAGTAGCACCATGCATGATTTGTGTTTGTGTGCATAAGTTTTGAAAATTTTAACTTTTTATATTAGATTTGTGTATGTTGTATGGTAGTAAATGATAAAATAGGGTGGTATCTACATATAGTTTAGACAGTGTTGACATACTTAATGTTTCTGAAAGGTTTTGGTATTTCTAAGTTACGTAGTTCATCTGAGAGTTTTTTCAAATTGAAGTAAATCTCCAGAAAATTTTCCAGTATATCTATTGAAGAAAATCCGCATAAATGTAGACCCATGCAGCTCAAACCTGTGCTGACCCAAAGACAGGGTCAGCTCTATTTAATTCTAAACCTTTTGGGAGCCCCTGGAAGACTCAGTTGGTGAAGCGTCCAACTCTTGGTTTCAGCTCAGGTCATGATCTCATGGTTCATGAGTTCTAGCCCTGTTTGGGCTCTTTGCTGTCAGCATGGAGCCTGCTTCAGACCCTCTGTCTCTTCCCCCTCTCTGCCCCTCCCCACATTTTTCAAAACAATACACATTTGAAAAATTACATATTTTAATAGCTGAGAGATGCTTACTTGATGAGGAAATCATTGTCATCCCAATCAAATTTCAGCATAACTATCATTGCTTGGATTCACAACCAGAGCTCTGAGCTTTGATGCCAGTTGGCTTCTTCTTAGCAGCTGATGGAACAGCTGAGCACTGCCTGTACTCCTATATCCATGCAATTTACAGCGTGTGTAAATCACAGCACTGGGTTCAATACATGAGTATCTGATTCTTCTGCCTACTCATAGAGCCTCATAGCCCTATCCTGCTTATAGCACAGGATTCATAGTTTGTAATCACTTGGTATATGTACATGTATCTTTTGGCTACTTTTATCTAGAAGAAATCCTACATATGCTTCCTATTTCTTAGGACACCTGACTTTTGTGGGTGTTATAATGATAACTCATTTTTTAATGGTAGTGGCTTAGCATTACTATTTAGGTACCACTTCTGAATCAGTCAAGATTTTGGTTAAACTACTTGAAACCAAAACATGAAAATTACAAAATCCAAAGATCAGTACTTTTTTTTTTTTTTCCAGAAAAACTGGGGCCTGTAATTGTCTGATGTATGAGGAATACAGGGCTGGGCAGAAAATGGCTGGTGTCGCCGCTTCATGATGCTGCTGAAACCCTTTCTGTCTTTCTGTCTTTCCCTGACTGTCTCATCCTTACGGACAAAAGATTTTACATGCTTAAAATAATAACAATAAGGTTAACATAAAAGATAGACAGAGTACTTTATGTCTTTTTGAAAGAAGATATATAAATATTTAAGCTTTTAAAAGAAGCTTTTAAAAACAACTTTATTGAAGTATAATTAACATTCAAGAGAATGCATATATTTAAAGTGTCCAATTTGGTAAGTTTTGACATATGCAGACACATGAAAACCCATCCCCACAATCAAGGCAATAAACATAACCATCCATCTCAAATGCTTCCTTGAGAGCCTTTGAAATGTCTTCCTCCTGTGCCCTTTTCCCCAATGCCATCTCAAAACAACCAATATTTGCTTTCTCTTATGAAATATTAATTTACATTTACAATAACTTTATAAAAATGGAGCTCTACCGTGTCTGTTTTTGTCAGGTTCATTTCACTCAGCATGATTGTTTTGAGGTTCATCTATATTGTAACAAATCGATAGTTCATTACTTTTTCATTACTGATTAGTTTTCCATGTATGCATACACTGTTGAGGGACATTTAGGTTGTTTTCATTCTTTGTCCACTACAAATAAAACTTCTGTGAACATTAATAAAACTTTATATGAACATATACCTTTATCTCTATAGAAAATATCTAGGAGTAGGATGATAGGTATATTTTTTAACATTTTAAAGAAAATGCCAGGCTATTTGCAAAAGTGGTTGTATCATTTTACATTCCCACCAACAGACGAAAGTTCCAGTCTCACCACATTCTTGCCAACACTTGTTATGGTTGGTATGTTTATTTTTAGCCTGTCTACTAGATATGTGGAATCACTGCATCATGGTTTTAATTTATAATGAATATTAATAATTTTTATATACATATATATTCACTATCCATATACAGTTTTTGGTGAAGTATTTTTCTGATTATTTTGCCAATCTTTCAATTGAGTTGTTTGCTTTTTTATTAAATTTCAAGAGTATTTTATTTATTCTGGAATGGGACTTCTTTCAGATATAAAATTTGCAAATATTTTCTACCAGTCTGTAAGTCATCTTTTTATTCCTAGCTTACTCAGAGTTTTTCTTTTTTCTTCTTTAAATTTACTTATTTATTTGAGACAGAGAGACACAGAGAGTGTGTTTGTGTGCCCAAGCAGGGGAGGGGCAGAGAGATGGAGAGAGAATCCCAAGGAGGCTCCATGCTGTCAGAGTGGAGCCCACTATGGGATTCCATCCCGCCAACTGTGAAATCATGCCCTGAACTGAAATCAAAAGTTGGACATAACCAATTGAGCCATCTAGGTACCCTCAGAATTTTTTACTTTATTCATAAGTGGATGCTGGGGCATCTAGGTGGCTCAGTCCGTTAAACATCCCACTTCAGCTCAGGTCATGATCTTGTGGTTGGTGGGTTCGAGCCTCGTGTAGGGCTCCAGGCTGACAGCTCAGAGCCTGGAGCCTGCTTCATATTCTGTCTCCATCTCTCTGCCCCTCTCCTGCTTGTACTCTGTCTCTGTCTGTCTCTCTCTCTCTCAAAAATAAACAATAAAAAATTAAATATATATATATAAATGGATATATTTTTTCAAAAATGTTTCTGTATCTATTGAGATAGCCATATGGTTTTGTTAAAATAAGTTTTTAATATAGTGAATTACATCAATTGATTTTTTAGTGTGAAACCAACTTTGCATTGCTAGGACTTCCCACTTATACTGGTGTTTTATTCATTTAACATATTGTTGAATTTAATTTACTAAACTTTTTGTTGAAATTTTGCATCTATGTACATGAAGGTTTTGTAGTTTTCTTGTAATGCCTTTAGTGTTAGAAATAGGATATTAAAGGATATGAATTTAGTGTCATTGTGTTATCTGTAGATTTCATGTGTTTTGTGATGTTTCTGGTCCTTTGTAGTCTTTGTTGCTTTCCACTCACAGAGTCCCCCTTAGGATCTCCTGCACACCTGGGTTAGTGATCATGAACTCCTTTAGTTTTTGTTTGTCTGAGAAATCCTTTATCTCTCCTTCTATACTGAATGACAGCCTTGCTGAATAAAGGATTCTTGGCTGTGTATTTTTCCTATTCAGCACATTGAATATTTTCTGCCACTCCCTTCTGGCCTGCCAAGTTTCAGTGGACAGGTCTGCTACTACCTTAGGTGTCTCCCTTTGTAGGTTAAGGACCATTTGTCTCTAGCAGCTTCTAGAAATTCTCTCTTTATCTTTGTATTTTGCCAGTTGCATTGTGATATATCGTGGTTGACCTGTTTTTGTTGATTTTGAGGGGTGTTCTCTGTTTCTTGGACATTGATGCCTGTTTCCTTCCCCAGATTAGGGAAGTTCTTAACTATAATTTGGTTAGGTACACCTTTCCCCTTTCTCGCGCTCTTCTTCTTCTGGAACTCCCATGATATGAATATTGTTTCATTTCATGGAATCAATTAGCTCTAATTCTCCCTTCATGATCTAGTAATTTCTGTTCCCCCAGGATAATGCTAAAATATTCCCTCCTCTTCAATTTTCTATAATAGAGTTGGTGTGGAATCATAGTATCTCTTCCTTAAATGTTTTGTGAACTTCACCAGTGAAGCCAATTGGACCTGGAATTTTCCTCATAGAAAACTTTTAAATTACACATGGTTTCTTAGTGGATCTAAGGCTATCTATACAGATGGTCTATTTCTTTTTGAGTAGTTCATCTATTTTGAGGAATATGTCCATTTAATCAAATTTTTGGCATGAAATGTTTATAACATTCACTTATTATTCTTTTAATATTTATGGAATGTGTGGTAATATAACCTCTCTCATTCTTAATGCTGGTAATTTGTGTCTTCTCTTTTCCTTGATCATTCTAGTGAGAAAATTATCACTTTTATTAATATTTTAAAGAAACAGCTTCAGTTTCATTGATTATTACTGTTTTCCATTTAACTGATTTCCATTATTTTATTATTTTCTTCCTTCCTTTTCATTGATTTCCACTTTGACCTTTATTATTTCCTTCCTTCTGCTTAGTTCCATTTGCTCTTCCTTTTCTTGTATCTGAAGTTTGAAGCCGAGGTCATTGATTTGAAATCTATTTCTCTTCCAATGATAGGTGTTTAGTGCTCTCAATTTCTCCTGAATTGTTTACCTGGGGTCCCACAAATTTTAATTTGCTGTGCATATATTTTCATTCAGTTCAAAATACTTTCAAATCTCCCTTGTGACTTCATCATTGATCTATGGTTTATTTAGAAGTGTGCTATTTATTTTTAAAATATTTTGGGGCTCTCTAGGAGCAGCTGGGTGCTGTCAGTTAAGCATCTGACTTTGCCTTGGGTCATGATGTCACAGTCTGAGAGTTCAAGGCCCATGTCCGGCTCTGTGCTGACATCTCAGAGCTTGAAGCCTACTTCAGATCCTGTGTCCCCCTCTCACTCTCTCTACCCCTCCCCTGCTTGTGCTCTGTCTCTCTCTCAAAAATAAAATAAAAACATAAAAAAATATTTGGGGATTCTCTAGTATTGATTCTAATTTAATTCCATGTGGTTGGACGATGTTCCTTGAATGTCATGAGTCATTGTAAATGTATTAACACTAGTTTTGAAGCCCGAGATATGGTCTAACTTGGGTAAATAGTTTATTATACACTGGAAAGAAATGTGTATTCTGCTACCATTGGTTGGAAATGTTCTTTAAGTATCAATTAGATTAATGTTGTTGATAGTGTTCTTCAAATCTTTTATGTGCTTAGGATATACTAGTTTCTGTATATTAGTTCTATAAACTATTGAGAGAGGGGTATTGAATCCCTGACTGTGATTCCGGCTTTATCTGTTTTTCTTGCCTTTTTATTACATATTTTTAAGCTCTGTTTTTAGATGCCCAAACTTTTAAGATTATGTAATTTTCATAGACTCCTTTATCATTATAAGATGATCTTGTTATCTTGTTTTTTCTGAATCTTATTTGTCTGTATTCATTTAGCCACTCTAGTGTTCTCTTGACTGTGTTAGCATGATGTATCTTTGTCTATCCTTTTATATTTAATATATAAAAATAAATATAATAACCTTTAACATACCATTTACATTTAATTTTGTTTTTTTATGGTAGCAAATAGTTGAGTTCTGTGTTATATATCCAGTCTGACAATTTTTGCCTTTTAACTACTGTGCTTAGTATTTGCCTTCAATGTGATTATTGATACAGTTGGGCTGAAACTGACAAACTTGATGTTTTTCTTTTATTTTCCCCACCTGTTCTTCATTTCCCCTTTCCTCTTTTTCTACCTTTTTTTGGATTGAGATTATTTTTTCATTTATTTCCTTTTTTTGGCTAAAGGACTATAATCTCTTTTGTGTTATTTTGCTGACTGAAGCTTTGTTATGTATCTCTAATATTCATAATATTATATTATTTCACATATAGCATGAGAACATTAGAAGAGTATACTTAATTATTTTAAATTTGAGTATAGTTGACACACAATGTTATATTAGTTTCAAGTGTACAACATAGTGATTTGACATCTCTATACCTTATGCTATGCTCACCACAAGTGTAGCTACCATCTGGACCCATACCAAACTATTACAGTGATCATTAATTATATTCTGCATGCTGTATCTTTAATCCCCATGATTAGTCACTCCATAACTGGAGAGCTGCATCTCCCACTCTTCTTCACCCATTTTGCCCAGTGCCCCACCCTTGCGAGTGTATACGTTCATTTCTCCTCTCCTAGCATTTGTGCTGTGGCTGTCATACATTATACATGTATGGAATCACAGAGTTTTGCTAGAACCATAGAATCTTACATACAGGCTATGCTTCCATCTATAGCCCGGATTCTACAGTGGAGACCCTCCTGCTGCTGCTGGGTGAAGACACTGTAGTTCCTGCTGCCATATTTGGACATGGCACATCCTCCATGGGCTCCCCGCTGCCACCTTTTCAGGCTGGATGTAGCTTTCCACCAGTTTCTCCCATCCTTCCTAGGATGAACTTCACGAAGAGCCTCCCTGATCACGTTACTCTCTTCCAATCGAAGCTTGTGCAGACGCGTTTGACTGGCTGAGCCTGGGTCACACACCTGCTCGTAACTCCAAGCATTGCCGGGGAATGTGAGCTTCTATTTTGACAAAGTGAGACTCAAAATACAGGCGGTTTCCCAGACAGAGACGGCCCCTTGTGTGAGGAGAACACAAAGCCCAAGTTGGGAGATTTAAAAAAAAAATGCAGGTGGTATTAGAACATAATTTTTAAAAGAAAAATTTTTAAACACCAGTTTTGAAAATAGAAGACATAAAGCAATTTTCTACATATCTACACTGTAACAGAAACCCAAAGCATTATTTCTTAATGTCAATAGAGGCTTTAAAATTATGAATGTGTATAGTTGACTGCTTTTCTCCCTATCATTAACACTGTGAATCTCTCATCCATCAGGATGATAATTGAAAGCTGAGTCTACACTTAGCCTGTAAGTCTGTGAGAAATAGCAGTGATTACTCTAAGGCTCCTGCATGGAAATTTCATGGCAATTTTACAAAACAAAGATCGTACAGAAGAAATTGACTTTGCTTTCCTTGTCAGTGCAGTATTACATTCTTATTTTCCTACCAAATCACTCCCTGATGAATATCTGTCATCATTAGCCAGTGGCAATAACGTGTTTACTGAATTTTTCTGTATTCATCCAAACATCTCAGAGAAAATAATGAAATTATCTTAGCTCTTCAGCTCAGAAACACATTTGTTTTTGTTTCGCAGTTTAAAGAATGCTTTTTCACACTTGGAAGCTTTTTGTTTTTTTCCTTTTCCTTTTTAGGGGAGGGGGTTTGAGAAGAGCTGCTAAAATAGCTAATCTCTTTATTGTTCTCCAAAGAGTTGAAAGTAATTTTTCAAGATGACAGACCACTGATTGATAAGTATATTGCCTTAGCTTCAGCTTCAAAATTATCAAGATTTTCAAATTCTATCATAACGGTTTTGTTTTTTATGTTATAGCTTTGAACTGGAGAAAATAAATAGCATTTAATTATTTAAAAATATTAAACTTCAGTCCTTTGATCTATCCTATCTTCTTTCTTCCCCAAATAATAATATTGTTTATACATTAGCAGTAGAAAAATACTGGGAATGAGGACAGTGGAGGACAGTGCAAAGGAAAGTGTTTTCATAAAGTAAATGCTAAGAAATTGTGTACTTATTCCTATTAAAATCTATAGTCAATACTGTGCATTTCTTAGGAAAAGACATGCTTAATTAAAATCTGACACTGCCTGAGCTACATACAGAAGTGGAGTTAGGTGGTATGTTATCAAGTACTTCATTTTAACTTGTAGTTATTTAATTATATTACATAGAGTTACGGAAAGTGATGACATATGGACCCAAGCCAAATAGATTCCATACTGACTGATATCACTCACTCATCCACTCATTCATTCATTCAATAAATATTTATTGAGCCCCTACATGTACAGTAATGTGCTAGATTCAGGGGAAATGGTGGTGAACAAGGCAAACACAGGTCCTGCTCTCATTTACTAAAGATAGTCTTTTTAAATAGTGAGCTGACTTGCAGATAAAACTTCTCTAATCGCATTTATGAAGACACATTTGGTAAGAGCCCCTAGTATGAGAAAATCACAGGAAGGGAGTAGTGAATGTTCCTACTTTCACCATAAAGGTTCTCTGTTGCACACCTATTGATTCAGCATGGAATTCAGATGAAAGTAATTTCAGCATTGCTCAAGTGTCATTAAGTGCATTTGACATATAAAAATATTCCATGGTATACAGTGTAAAAATCATGAGAGAGAATCTGGAGGGAAATTATGATAGCATTCTTTGGGAACATTGAGGTTGACTACTCTTGCTGAAATATTTTTTGCCTTAAGTTAGTTTAATAATCATAGTTTCATGTTCAAGTACTACTGGCTGGGAAGACAAAAGCAACCTTCAAAGCTTTTGTTAATGCTATGCAACTTACATGAACAATGAATTGCACAACTTGTATCCTCAAATTGAAAGTTTGTGGCTCTTTCAAGTTAAGAGGATAGCAGAGGAGACAGGAATTTATTAATTTATCCAAATAACTTTATAAACAAAATATAAAATATAAGTTGATTGTTTCAGATGGATATTTTTCAGATGTTAGTTTTAACATGATAAATACACTGAATATGGCAAAGCAGATTCATAATATCACCATGCTTAACACTTTAGATGGTCACTATTGCAATTGATTTTACAATTTGGATTCCAACACAGAACAAAACCCATTGACTTGTTTAAAGTAAAGTGATTAGTGAGGAGCTCATCATGTCACAAGATGACATTTGAAAAGTACTCTCCACTACTAGCCAAAAGATTGAACCTGGCTGAAGAAACAGTATCACACCAAATAAATCACTTCTCAATTAAAGAAGCTAAGTTGCTGTTAGTTTCATTAGTGATTCCACTTTGAAACAAATACTTCCCACTGCTCTCATTTCAGATTACTGGATCCTGCTCAATCAGAGTTCTTGAAATGGCAAGCCAAGTTGTTTTCTTTTAACTGATATCATTTGCAGTTACTCATTTGGGTCAATAAAGAGTATTTTTGACGCTGCAATCTAAGTTGAATGCTCTTGGATTTTTGTCTCTACCAAAAATTTGCTACACTCTGGTCTGTATTGTTAAGTATTTTTATATACAGTCACGTGGGTCTTTTACTATCCGGAATATATTACAGTTGAGGGTACGGACTAGGCACTACATTTTTCTGTATACATTGGGAAAATATGCTAACCTTGAAATGTTAGTGCTCTGTTACCACTCTGGGGGGAGCCACTGGAGGGCAAAACTAATATGTACATGAAGAATAGTAGATGGGAGAAAAGGATAGAATTTGGATCTTTGATAACCACTTTTTAAAGACTGATCATATGGTTCCTGATGCTGCCCAACTCTGACATGCAACAGTGCATTTCTATAGTGTTAATAACATAGTTTGAGTATGGATTTTGTTATTCAGAACTGAAACTAAATAAATACTGATGCAATATTATTATCCCTCTTTTACAGAGAAGAAAATGGAAACTGAGAAAATAAGGTTGCTCGAGTTCACGCAGTCAGTAAGTAGCAGAGTAAAGATGTGAACTTGGGTTCTTCGGCCTACAATATCCAGGTTTACTCCATCCCCCTCACCCACCCTATTCACTTAACAGAATTCTTCCTTCATTCTTGTTATTAATACCATGTTCTTCTTTCATGCTATCCCTTTTTTTGTTGCTTTTTTTTCTCAGATGAAGTGGTTCTTCCCCCTATGACTAGATTAGCCTCTCCCCTAATGATCTTGCTCTTATTCTCCTTGCCTTCTTTAGGATTTTTGCTCTGTCAATCAATCATTCAGGCTCTTGAATTGTCAATTTCTTCTTTTCACTTCAGCATATGAATGAATTCAAGTCATGCCTGATACCTCCATCTTTACTCTTGATCCTAATAACTCTTTAAACTATTCCTTCTTCTATTACACTTACCAAGAGAATTCTAGAAAACACAGCTTATGTTTACTATTTTCCTCTTAATTGAAATTGCTCTCTTAAGAGTCTAGGAGCGGGGAGAGACATTGCAACCTTACCCATCCAAAGGAGGAGGAAATGTTACATTGTGTTACAGGTTCTATTCCTGGTTGGATCATGGTTTTAGTGGGCAGGGTCCTATGTGTTAAAATATCACCCATGACTCATGCTTTCTTTTGTGTTTCCTGTTTCTTGTCTCCCTATAGTAAGCAGCAGATCTCTGTAGGGCATTGCTCTCGTGAGGCATGCTGATCATGCATTTTTTCTTACCCTGCGTTCCTCCCTCCCTCCTACTCTTCCTTAGAGCAAATCAAAAACCGCCACTATTTGGGGGGACCTCCTAAGCACCTATTATTATAGTCCATAACCATGTCATGGGATCTACAAGTTACTGTTGTACTGCTAACGTATGTTTATTCTGATGCCACTATTGTCTGTTACATGTACAGAAAGGAGGAATGGTCAGTAGGGCAGGGTTCTGACATTACTGGGTTTTTGAACATATGACCATCAAACCAACATTCTGATTTTCAGCATAAATCTTTGACTCCCCTCACCCCAGCTTTAGTGTGGCATGATTGACAAATAAAAACTATATATTTAAGGTGTATGATGTGATGTTTTGATACACATATACATTGTGAAATAATCACTACAATCAAGCTAATTAGCATATAGTATATTCATCATCTAACAGTTTTGTGTGTGTGTGAAAACACTTAAGATTTATTAGCAAACTTAAAGTATACAATATATTATTATTATTAACTATTACCTGTAGTCATGGTGGGTGGTGTACATTAGATCTTCACCGTTGACTTTCTCAAAAGAATTTTTATTCTTTTTGATGTCAATGCAATATGTTTGAGCCTATTAGTCTCTCATTCTTGAAATTATTTACTTGGTTCTTATGCCATGTAATTTTACTAGTTGCTCATGGTAACTCAAATCTGTTGGTTATATAGTCCAGTATTTCTTTGCTTGTTTTCTGGGAAAATAGTACTGCAGATTTCACAACTTCAGCCATGATTTACTTGCACTCACAGCTCAAAATGTGGGCCCTGATTGGCTCTAATTGGTCAGCAAACAATCTCCCAGTTATGGTAACTGGGCCAAGAATGGGCACATAATTGACAGATCCAATTTGATACTGTACAGTAAGTTTTTGAGGCCTTCAGAGAAAGAAACCCTTTTTTTTTTTTGCCCCTTTGACCAGAGTGGATATAGAGCTTGGAGCTTGCTGTGGCCATGTGATCACCACATGGAATTTGAAAATGGAGCCAAAGCAGCAAGAAGCAAAGCGGAGAGACGGGGCAAAGTATTCTCTTGGTGACCTTCTGGAGTTTGAGTCCTACATCCAGCTACCTTGAAACCAGCCTGTTACAGACTTTTTAGAGACAAGAACCAATAAAGTCTCCCTCTCTTCCATGATTTTGGCTTAACCCTGTTACCTGTTTTTTTCTTCTCTCCTTTGCAATCTAAATAACGTAAAAACAGGACAATCTCTGAATTTTATTGTGTACACATAAATACATACATATGAGTTCATAAATTCTAGAAAGATACATTTCAAAGTGGTAGGAGTGGCTGTCTCTGGGGAAGGGAGGCTAAATGGCAGGAGAGATTATTGGTAAGAGATTTATGTGTTTTTTTTCTTAGACCGCTTTAAAAAAAGGATCAATTACTCATAAAATAAAAAACAATTATCCAATAAACAAAGACAGCACTCTGTTACCAACCCCACCACCCTTTCCCCACAACAATGTCTATTGAGTTAAATTAGTGGCCAATGTCTTAGTCGGATATTCAGGATCTGTAGCAGTGTAACTAAAGCCTCTCTCTTTTTCTGTCTCCTAAGACAGGTTCTTAGTGTTCCTGGCAGTTTGTAAAGCAAATGTACTTACAACGGAGGCTTTAGAATTTACCTTGCAAACAAATAATGATTCTTATAATTACTATTGACTCTGGAATGGTAACCAGTTATATTTCAAAATACATTTTTATGCTTACTCGAGGCAATGAGTAGTTGCTGCACCATTTATCTGTTCTGCAAACAAGAGAAACATGGTACAGTCTAATCTAGAGGCTTGTCTGAAGTTGCACAGTAAAATACTGATAGTGATGGGACTCATGCCTTTGGATTCTCTGGCGATGAGCTTTCCATTTCGCACACTCGGCACCTGGGGCACAATTCAGAAAACTCCATTTAGGACTCAGCTCTGGCGCTAAAATAAACTTGGCTCCTTCCAAAGCCAGAGAGAACTCTGCTTAACTTTCTAATACCTTTTTTTTTTCATGTCATATTTCTTTTTATGTAAACTGACCTTAGGTATATAAATGCCCTAATGATACAGAGCAGAAAAATTTTAAGTAGTTTAAGTGTTCCATGACACAAAATCTGAATCTACAGCAAGGGATGCCCAGGAGCACTCCGTACAGCTGCTTGGAGTAAAAGGCAGTTTCTTGCATACAGCAAGAGGAACTGTTACCAGTATCAGCTGAATCTCATCTGGGGAGCCGGTCTCTTTAGAAGTGGCGAACCGATTCACCACCAGGAGGCGCAGGTTTACTATAATAGACGCGAAAAAAGCTAGGTTCTCACCTGAATCTTTCCTGAAGTCTGAATATTAAAGAGTTCCTTGCTTCGGAGCTAAAAGCTCTCTCTCTTTAACTGTTCCCCGGTAATGATGTTAGACCCTTGCTTTAATGACACACAATAGGTTTAAGCATTAAATCCCCTGAGCTCACTCATTCGTTTTGTCCTGGTTGCTGGAAAAGAAAGTGCTATATTATGGAGATAATCAGGACAGATAATTCAAATGAAAGCAATTTTGACAAATTCTAATGTAACTTTGTATCGAACTAAGGATGACAAAATCCTTTTCTCTAAAAGGAAAACAGTTTAGACTGCATGAAAAATAGGTCTCAGGCTAAGAATCTTTTGCTCAAATAAAGGAAATAAAAGAGATCTGGAACTGTGAGAAATAGAATCCTATCCTGCTTTGCCTCGTGCCGTTAGCCTGAAGAATGAAAGCAAATTAGAGAAACAAGGTAATCTTTCTTTCCCTTTTGAAGTGGAACTGTATAAAATGATTTACAAATGATTTAAATCAAAGTGGAGGGAGCGGCCTCAACAATGAATTCAACAGTTAAAGTCCGTCACAAATAATGCCATCTTTGCTTTGTCTCCAGCAAATAAGGCACATCCTTCTTTTATTGGCAAGCATGTTGGGGGAGTGAGGTGGATGTTGCCTATTAAATCACAGATTGGATCCCAGGGGTTTACTTTCCACCAGTGGGAACTTCTTGGTTATACAAGAATGTATAAATGTAAATCAGGGATTCATGGAAGGAATTTTGGGATTCACCTGGGTAGATACATTATCTCTGTCCTCAAAGAATTAAGATGTACCATGTCTTTACAGTAAGGATAAATTGAGAAGGGACTGGCAATGAGAAGAAATTGCTTATAGAAATGGGAGGATACAGCCCTGAATGCTCCAGAACAAACTCCTTTATGGTCACAATATTGTAAAAGAAAGAAGGCTTGCTATGTGCCACCCTAGCATATATTTTCGTAGGCCCTTTCCAGCTTTAGTCATCTTCAGGTTGTTAGAAGACCTATCAGGATGTTTTAAGGGTTCTCTCCCAGCTTTCCACACTATGCAAGCATTGCAGGCCCTTTCTGCCCTCTGGAAGCCTATTATTTGGCATTTCCACATTGGCCTGCTCCCAGTTGCGGGCCCCAGGCCAGCGTTCATTGCCTACAGATGCCAGTCCCCTAAATTAAGGAGCCTTGGTCACAGGTCGCCGTCAACCAGGAAGGTGAGGTTTAGAGGTCCCACAAGGTTTGATCCTGGCCCCGCCCAGGGAGGGGGCGGAGCCTCTCCGCGGCCCTGCCCCTCTGGCCCGGGGTGCACGTGACCCAGGGCCCCGCCTCCCGCCCGCTCCGCAGCGCCAGCTCGGCAGGCGCGGGGCGTGAGTCTCGAGTGAGACCG